>NC_052502.1:46529386-46736635 GCF_016617805.1 Bactrocera tryoni
TCAGAAAAAAACGTAATGATTGTATATAGATTTTTAAAAATCAACGATTTGTTAAAATATATTTAAGCAAATTACATCTTTACTAACCCTTAGCAATTAGAATTTTCCACCTAGTTATAATTACAAGACAGCTGAAAGCCTCGTAGCCAGTGCTGCGTTTATGTATTTATATAATAAAACTCTTTTTGTTATATGAATTATTATAAATAAATAATAAATAAATAAATTTAAAATACTAAGGACTAAATAAATTGTAATTGTACATAGAAAACAAAACTAAGGAGTTACTACAAAGGAAAACCCCACCAAGCAAGAAACGTAGCACAATAGCCCATATCTCAGAATATACTACTATGAGCAAAAAATAGTAAGACTTTGTTCATAATTTTAAAATTCTTAGTTTATTCTTGAAAATCTATTTTATTTTCCTCAAAATAATCCCCCATGAACCCAAAACATGCCAACGTTTTTTCCAATCCGCGAAACAGTTGTTAAAGTCAATTTTCGGAGTAGCCTTTAATGCGAGTAGCGATTCGCGTTCAATGCCTTCAATTGACTTAAAACTGTTTCCCCGGAGCGGTCGTTTGAATTGGCTAAATAGCCAGAAGTCACACGGAGCTAAATCATTCGAATACGGCAAGATATTGTTTAAAAATTTGGGGAAAAACTCACGAAGAAACAATACAATATGCGACGGTGCATTATCGTGGTGCAAATATCAAGAGTCATCGGCCCATAATTCCGGCCTCTTTCTACGAATAGCTTCTCGATACTCAAAACACTCAAATAGTGTTACTTGTAGACAGTTTGGCCGGTGGGAAGGAATTCGGAGCGCACCACATCTCGATAATCGAAGAAAAATGTCAACATAACCTTGATTTTTGACGTGCTCTGACGTATTTTTTTCCGATCGGCTCCCCTTTGCCATGATATTCGACCGATTGTTCGTCTGTGTCCGGATCGTAAGCATAGATTCACGCCCCATCGCCAGTAATATTACATTTAGTGACATCTTGGTAGTCGGAAAACATTGTTTCGTAGACGTTTTGTTTCGAAAAAAATTAGTGATTTTGAGACCAATCGTACTTTTATTTTTCTTAGGCCCAAATGAGCTTTCAACGTAGTTTTCACAGATCCATCCGATTTTGCGACGAAGCTAGTAAGATCTCTGACTGTTAATTGTGTTAATTTCGGCACCAGAAATTTGATTCTGCACATCAAATTTGATGGAATTTCTTTGTTGAATAATTTCATTTATCACATCAATCACCGATGCATTTTATGTACTTCAGAAAGACAAGCGTATCTTAAAACTAAAGATTATTTTGATGTGACATTTGGCACAACGAATGAGTTTTAACGCGAAATTTAAACTACAAAGTCTTACTATTTTTCGCTCACAGTAGAATGTTAGCATAGACTTGCACCACAAGTGCTACTCGCTTATTTAATCATCTCATTCAATTTGCTCCATTCGCTTCTCTCAAACGCTTGGTAAACCGAAAACAGCTAATGATTCTCGTATGTTTTCCGAAAGTGTTTTAAGGAAGCGAAGCAGCCTGGTATGGTCTCCTGGTTATGAATCTGAAAACGACCTATGATATTTAATGAGGAAAGTAATTTGCGTTTATCCATATTCGCAACACATTAACACAGATTTCTCTACACTATGCCATGTTTATCTAGTAAAAGACGTGGTTTTCTGAACTACTGATGAGATCGATATATCGAAATGAACTGCGGATAAGGACTGCTAAAAACACAGACAATCAAGTTCTTCAATCTAAATGTTTTTTAATTTGAGAAGGTATCTTCACGAATTTTACTACGACTGGGGGGCTCACGAGAGTAATTTTGTGTAATATTTGTTTGAGCGAGCCGACAAGAACGCTGTTATGAGAATCACTTAGACTATAGAAGAAAAAGTCAAGTAGAAGTGTAATTCACATAGAAAGTTGTGAAGATTGAGGTATCTTAACTCAAATAGTCTCTTCTATAAAAGTCAATCGTAACTCATTGGAAAAATCATGTTTACTCTGGAAATCACCGTAGATAACTAACGCTTGCTGGCAGCATGGACATACGCTACGCGGCGGGTGTTTGCGCAAGCACTTCATATACTATGAGGGCGCCACGCCGGGCGGGCAATGCAAATATTGCTCTACGCTGGAGGCAAGTGTGCGTTGGCAAAATCACTGAGGAAAATATGAAATATACTAAACACACAATAAACGGCGAATTGCTGGCAGGCCGAATGCCGCACTGACTCCCACGCCGAAGCGAGCGAAGCATTAAGCCGCAAGCGTTGAGCGCAGTGCATTGGTGTTTGCCGTCGATTATACGATATATGTATACATACATACACATACACACACACACATATATGTTAGTAAGCCAGGAGTTGAGCGACATATAGTATGTACATTTGTGCAATGCGGCAATATAAAATCGTGTTCGGTCTTCGCTTTTACTAGAAATTCTTCTATTGCTTTATTTGAATTTCACCTTTTTTTGGCGGCGCTTTTGTGCAGCTGTCGTGTCTGCATAGAGAATGGCGCGAATGCTCTACAATTTGTTTATATTAAAAATTTGCATTATTTGGCGCCACAGCTGTATGTGTCAATGATATTTACTGCCGCGTTGCTTGTTACGCGCCGATTGCTGTGTCGAATACACACTGGTTTCACTCGAGCAAGAAAAGAATGCAATAAAAACTCGGTTTAATATTGCACGCATATTTACATATCGAATATATATTGACCGTGCGCTAGAGATGGCGTTAAGAACAGACATACAGTGTGCTCATCAATAATAGAACCGATAATGTAGATTTAAAAATACCGCTATACTTACATAGTTACAACTTCAACTTCTCCCCTTGATCTTGAATGAAAATTTTTTCTCGAACAAACGAAATATTAGTCGACTTTAGTATTCCTAAGAATGTCCTTTTGATGGGGCATTGGGGAAGCTCAGCTTTTTGGATCAATGTTTTGGTCCAAAACAACTTTACCCAAGTTCAAAACATCGTAGTAATAGTTTTTGACGAAGAGGACGTATTAAATATAGGGAGCTCCATTTCGAATCAATTTTTAGAGAAAAAATACAGAAACTTCAAATTCCAAAGAATGTTCTTTGACATTTATTTTTTGAAGATTATCACTCTCAATTATAGGCCGTGGCTTCATCTCAGGTGGTCCATCCGTTGAGTGTAAATTTTGATGGCCAATCGACTGGCCCAATATGTGTAATTATCTGTTCACCGAAGTGTTCTCTTACTAAATTCATAGATTAATGCGATTTTTGGGAAGTGGCGCCGATTTGTTGAAACCAAATGTCGCCGAGAACACGAGCTTCAATATTAGGCATCAAATACTCCGTTAACCTGCCGCGATAATGGTCGCCATTGACGGTTGCATTCTCACCAAAATAATTTTTGAAAAAATATAGACCGATCATTTTCATTGGTGGTCGATGGAACGATGAGCTGTACGAGATTGTACTATACGACGACATTGACATAGTTCAACGAATTAAAAGGCAGCGGCTACGCTGGCTAGGTCATGTTGTCCGGACGGGCAAAAACACTCCAGTTCTGAAAGTATTCGACGCAGTACCCGCCGGGCGAAGCAGAGGAAACCTCCACTCCGTTGGAAGAACCAAGTGGAGAAGTACCTGGCTTCGCTTGGAATATCCAATTGGCGTCACGTAGTGAGAGGAAGAAACGACTGCGCGCTGTTGTTAACTTGGCTGTAATCGCGTAAGCGGTGTCTACGCCAGTAGTGAAGAAGAAGATAGACCGATAATTCCAACCGCTCCAGTTGCTCTTCGTCCAAACCAAATGTCGCCGAGATCATGAGCTTCAATTTCAGGCATCAAATAGTCGGTTTTCATGGTCGCCATTGACGTTTACATTCTCACCGGCATTATTTTTGAAAATATATGCATCGAAAACTCTAACAGCTCCAGTTGCTCTTCAGCCCAAATGGGGCAGTTTGGTATATTATATTCATATATTATAATATATAAGTTGGTAGTACTGTTAGTATCTGTGCTAAATTTCACGTCAAAACATTCATTAGTATTTGAGATACGCGTCGTTGTGTGGGGCTATAAAAGTGAACTCTTCGATTTTTACCATGTCTGAAGTTTTGAAGTTTGAAGGACTGAACAAAGAAGTGCGATAATGCACAATCTCATACTGCATTGGTGGTCATTTCGCCAAAAATTCAACTAATATCGTGCCGCAACCACTGCATTCGCATGATTACCTTCGTGTAACTTCTGGTTATTCTACAAAATCACATGACCACCCCGAAGATGATAATCTCATCAACTTTCCTAACCGCCTTGACTTCTGCGTGGAAGTTACTACAGCCATTGCAGTAGATTGAAAGGTCGTCGATCTGGCTCCGCGCAAGAAATCTCGGCGTCTACTGCTTCAGCCACTTTAGATCCGTATTACCGAAGGTTCTTCACCTCATTGCTTCTCAAGTACTTTTTGGTAACTTCCAGAGAACTAAAATACATCATGTTTTACTGCTAAGAAACTTTTTATTATGGACAAATATTGAAAAGCGACTTGTTGTAAAAGGGTTGTACCATTCTGGAAAGAAATTTACCGATTCTATTTGATTGTGCAGTCTAAGTGGACGAGAACGAGTCAAATTTGATCATATGGCATATGCCAATATTAAAAATGGGTATAATGTAAGATTTAATGAACCCATATAGAGAGTGGAAATAAAAATTAGAAAAAATGAAAATGTTAGATGGCGCAACAATATTATACCAAGAAAAAAGTCACAGTGAATTTGAAGGCCATAGGAAATTTAAGATGTAGGGATACAGCTTTTTTCCGGAAAGTAATAGGACTGATTTTCTTCTGCATCGACTGTACTTGGGAACGTGCGCGCACCGACTGGATTCGGCAGAGGGCGTTCCTAGCTAACGAACAAGCGGCTGGTCAGTTGTCTTCGAGCACCTGGAGAATCAGATCAAACATTTTCGCGCGACGTGCTTCTATGAGTGGAGCATGCCGAAAATACTGCGTTCGTTAGAGCAGAGGATCGCAATTAAATTATGTGTGAAACTCGATAAATCTTCGACAGAGCCGCTTGATACAATCAAGCAGGCGTATCCAGATGTTGCTTTGGCAAGAAGTGGTGTGTTTCGGTGGCACCAGGCCTTTTTGGAGAGCCGGGAAGAGGTCGCTGATGAAGATCGGAAAAATGAGCAAATCCGAAGTGAAAACGATGTTTATTGTCTTTTTAGACAACAAAGGCATCGTCCACCATGAATTTGTTCCTCCTGGACAAACCGTCAACGCCAAGTTTTACGTGGAAGTCCCAATGCCAGCCTACAGTCCAGATGCGGCCCACGAACTTTTTTGTTTCCTTGTCTAAAAAGGCCGATTAGAAGGGGATCCAAGCAGCATGCACCTCGGCTCTCAAGGCTGTTCCGAAGAAAGCCTTCCGTGACGTCTTCAATGCTTGGAAATTGCTTTCCGGAAAAACCATGTAAGATAGATATAGAGCATATTTTATGTACATGAAGTAAAGACTTGTTTGAGTTAATGCTTAGTAAAAAATCAGGTAAAGCCTACAATGGATTTTGGAATATATTCGCCGACGAAAATCTTTTGATCCATAAATATGTATGTATTTTGTAAACACTCGAAAAGAGTTTGATTTTAAATAAAATTTAGATAAAAGGTTGAAGTAGCAGCTACCACGGTACTACCAAAAGTATTCTAATTAAATACAGAAAATAATTATACCCTGAACAGGGTATATTAAGTTTGCCACGAAATTTGTAACACCCAGAAAGACGCTGCAAACGGTAAATAAGACCCTATAAAGTAATATTTAAATGATAAGTATGTTGAGCTTAGTCAATTTAGCCTTGTCCGTCTGTCTGTCTGTGTGTATATATACGAACTAGTCCCTCAGTTTTTAAGATATCGTTTTGAAATTTTGTAAACGTCTTTTTCTCTTCAAGAAGCTGCTCATTTGTCTTAACTGCCGATATCGGACCACTATAACGTATAGCTGCCATACAAACTGAATGATCGGAATCAAATGCTTGCAAGGTCATTTGACGTGGTATCTTCACGAAATTTTATATGAGTTATTGTATATAGAAATAATGTAATATCGGAAGAAATTATTCAGATGGACTCACTATAGCATATAGCTGTCATACAAACCGAACAATCGGAATCAAATGCTTGGATGTGAAACTTTCGCATTTGACGTGGTATCTTCACGAAATTTGACATGGATTACTACTTAAAGTAATAATATAATATCCGAAAAAATTGTTCAGATCGGGTTACTATAGCATATAGCTTCCATACAAACTGAACATATAGTTACTAAAAGAAATGCACCTGTGAAGGGTATATTAGCTACGGTGCAGCCGAAGTTAACGTTTTTTCTTGTTTTCAAGTAAATTTTCTTACTTACAGTTACTTTTCGCCATCATTCTATGTAAATAAAAGCTAGTAAAGGGAAATATGTATGTATGTACATATGTCCATGATGCTCAAGTGTACATTTACATATTTACAGTTTGCAGCGCCTGCGTATTTGTCATATGAAATATGCTGCCATTGCACCAAATAAAAATGCCATAAATTTTGATATTTTTCTGCTGGCAAATGCATACATCAACTCGGCATATAATGTATGTTAGTATTAGTGTGACCTTTTTTTTGTTTAGACGTGTGGGTGTTTGCTGTGTGTGACTTTTTCAAAGGATGGCAACTCTTTACAACTTATACGACACAATAGCTAGACTGCAGTTTGGTTTATTGTAAAAAATCTTACACAACACTATGATCATTAGCCTACTTTTAGGGGCAATATTTCAAGTCGTGATTTATTCGAGTTAGTTCTTTGTTGTCTAGCGACAGAAGCTTTTAATGTTAAGCCGGAAACAATGCGATATTTGACATATTTTTGAGAAATAGTATATCTAAATATTGGAAAATATTAATAAAATGGAAACGGATCGGTGCTCCTGTTGCTTCTTGTGGTCTACTACTAGATAGCTGGGCCACGCGGATGCTCGTCCAACGCTGGGCCAGCACCGGCACTTGTGCGGTTGCAAAAGCCTTCTGGCCCAGTATAGATCGCAGGAGATCAAATGATCTCTTAGTCCTCAGTAAGGCTAACCCCTCATTGTTAGTGGGTCTTTTAGCAGGCCACTGTCCTATTGGCTTACACGCAGTAAGAACGGGTATCTTACCGGATGCTGCGGTAGAAACAAGCCAGCACTTCCTGCTTGACTGTCCCGCTTTTGGAAGGTCAAGACTCAGACACTTGGGGGCGCATACCATTGGACACCCCACCGAACTGGCGGGTGTTGAAGTTAAGCGTCTGTGTAAATTTATATTGGCTACAAAGCGCTTCGGCAATCTGTAAGTCCGCATACGAGAGTTTTCATTTAATGGCATCACAAAGGACTAATTTGTTAGTCTACGTGGGATCATCGATCAGCCGTTTTTACCTAACCTGACCTATCTAAATAAAAATAATTCACTTTATTTTTTAACGATAAACGCTTCGACGAATCTGGAAATAGCAGTGTTACTCATTAAGCCTATAGTGATGAAGTGAGAACTTTCGGAACGTTTAAATGTCTTCCAGGAGCTAGGTACTTCCATGATTCAATAAAATAATTATTTAACTTCAACATTAAAATTCTGATAGTAATACAAAAGCATTCGAAATATTCTCACTTTGAAAAACAACGAGTTTTGAGAAAGGATTTTAGATTTAGATAAATCGATTTTTTATCGGATAGTATACGCTGTGATAAATATTCTCTCAAACTTTGAAATCGAAAGTCAAATTCTTACGGTTGCTACAGCGTATCTTGTAGAAAGGGAATAGAGTGGGAAACGTAGCGACTCCAATCTTTAAACACGTTTTTCTCAGAATGGTGTTTTTCAAAACAATTTGGAGAGAACATTTTTAACGTTCAGGCTTCATATTTTCAGTTAACAAGGCGCAATAACGGTCGCCATTGACAGTTAAGCTTAGTACGCAGCTCGCAAGAAACGTAAAAACTTCATATAAAAAAACGCTTAAGAAACGGTCAAGATACTTTCCTGCGACAAACTTACTTGTGCTAGTACGCAGCTCTCAAGAAATCTAGTACCAATTTTTGATACTTTTTTTCAGTAAAATGTGAATATGGCAAACCTTGTTTTGCGAAGAAACATCAAATCAACAATTGTTTCTTGAAGGAAATTCGAAGTAATCGTCAAATTCATCCTAAATTAGTTGAAATCATTATTATGAAGTATATTCCATTTTGAAATGTTGTATAAAACCTACCAATCATCAACAACATTTCTTAAATCTCAATGAAAATATTTATGTTACCATATACATACACACATACATATTACGCACAAAGTTTGTTTTCTTTGTTTATTCTCTCTTGCTCTTCTAATGTAGATCATTCACAATGCGTAACCAGCTGCCAAAATTACTTGAGAAATAATGTATTTTTTTCCTTGAGCAATTACTTGAGAGCTGCGTACCAACCTTTACATATGTATTCTCATCGGCATTATTTTTGAAGAAAAATGAACCGATGATTCCACCGGCCCACAAACAACACTAAATCGTTGTTTTTTCTGGATGAATCTTTTCAGGTTGCTCTTCGTCCCAAATGCTGTAATTTTGATCCTTTACATACCCATTGATCCAAAAATGGGCCTCATCTCTGAATGAAATCTCGTCGGATCTTCTTGGAACTTTTCAAGAGCTCATAGAGCAAAGCGAAGTCGCATGAGAAGGTCGAACGGCTTCAGTTCGCCGAATCGACTCTTCACGGTTTTCGTGTAAACTCTCAGCTACGGCTGCTATATTTTCTTCACTACGTGTTGGACGTGGTCTGTTCGGTCCAATAATGAATTCTGGTTCTGAAGTTGGGTGAAGATGTTGCGAATAGTACGCTAAGTAAACCGTTTATGTTAACCATAATTTGAGTGAAGCGCGCGAAACACATACTGAGTTGAACTATTTGTAAATGTTGTACAGGCCTAAGTCTTGCCATGAAGAAATGCCAAACAATACTGAACAAAAATATCATGATAGCTTCACACGACACACGCGTGATCTATCCAAAAAGGCTATTGAAAAAGTACCTCTACTTGAATAATCCTTACGACTTACGTTTGGAAACGTCATAGACCCTTTGAAATTTACATGTAAAGCTAATTCGGTTTAGACGCCCGTTTCTATCCATTTTTGAGATATTGGTCTGAAATTTTGTATTCGCTCTTTTCTCCTTGATAAATTGTTCATTTGTCGAAAGCACTAATATCGGAAAGCACAAAGAAAGATCCTACAGATTCGGTGCAGCCGATGTTATCGTTGTTTTTTATTTTGTTTTATAACAATTATACAATTAGTTCTGATCAGAAAGAAGGGAGGAAAAAAACAAATTCAAATTTGTGCTCTGCTAATGAACTTAGTATAAAGCGATATCAGGAATGTTAGGAAAAAAACTAAAAATTTCAGTTTTATATTAATTATATGACACATTTTCTGAGGTGTTGAAAAGTATCTTAGTGAATTATCATTATTCTAGTAGACTTTTTGGCGACTAAATCGGTCCAATTTGAAATTATGTATATACATAATATGTATTACATATATAAGTTCGCGCATATCTCATTTTAAGCCAAATGTTGATGCAATCTAACGCTTTGCCATAATATACTCGATTTACTAGTTATTTCCGACTTTCCTGCTGATGTAGGTATAATATAATATTCAATGGAATTAAGGGGACAAGTTTTCTTATGCACCTTGAATGGAGATAGATACAGAGCTATATATGTATGTATAAAAGATCAGGATGACGAAACGATTTCTGCGAATTTTTTTTGTTTGTAATTTTACAAAATATTTTTTTTAATTTCGACCCCGCATTTGATATTTGCAAAGTGCGAGAGTATAAATTGTTCGATTTAAAATATTTTTAATTTCTATTTACAAAATTTTTTATAAATATGCGCAAAATCATCGCAAAACAATTAACGTTCGGGTGTCACCGAACGTTTTATACTTTCGCATGATAAAGTGATAATCGAGATTTCATTATCCGTCATTTACATATTTTTTAAATACCGTATTTGTGTAAAGTTTTATTCCGCTAGCATCATTGGTTCCTAATGTATTTATTATACACAGAAGGCATCAGATGGAATTGAAAATAGCGTTATATTGGAAGAAGGCGTGGTTGAGAACCGATTTCACCCATACTTCGTGCATGTCATCAGGGTGTTAAGAAAATATCATATACCGAATTTCATTGAAATCGGTCTAGTAGTTCCTGAGATATGGTTTTTGGTCCATAAGTGGGCGACGCTACGTCCATTTTCAATTTCTAAAAAAAGCTTGGGTGCAGCTTCTTTCTGCCATTTCTTCCGTAAAATTTAGTGTTTCTGACGTTTTTTGTTAGTCGGTTAACGCACTTTTAGTGATTTTCAACATAACCTTTGTATGGGAGGTGGGCGTGGTTATTATCCGATTTCTTCCATTTTTGAACTGTGTATGGAATGCCTGAAGGAAACGACTCTATAGAGTTTGGTTAACATAGCTGTAGTAGTTTCCGAGATATGTACAAAAAACTTAGTAGGGGGCGAGGCCACGCCCACTTTTCCAAAAAAATTACGTCCAAATATGCCCCTCCCTAATGTGATCCTTTGCGCCAAATTTCACTTTTGTGTTTCTGGGAGCCAAGAAATACGTGTACCAAGTTTCATCATGATATCTTAATTTTTACTCAAGTTACAGCTTGCACGGACGGACGGACAGACGGACGGACGGAGAGACAGACATCCGGATTTAAACTCTACTCGTCACCCTGATCACTTTGGTATATATAACCCTATATCTGACTCTTTTAGTTTCAGGACTTACAAACAACCGTTATGTGAACAAAACTATTATACTCTCCTTAGCAACTTTGTTGCGAGAGTATAAAAACTCCGTACCACGTAAGACTTTTAAGAATTTACAAAATTATTTTTTTTACGTAGTATTAAGTAAATTTTTGTTCACTTGCGCCAAATCCATATACTTTAAGTTGTTGTTAGTCGAGTATTTATGACATTTCTCATTATGTCTTATCTGTATTCTTTCTTGTTGATCAATTTAAAACTTGAAGGTAGTTGTATATTTATTGCGATAGCCGTGGAAAGTGAGATTTTTTGATTAAAATGTCTANAGTACAAAAACGTGGTTGTAATACATCGACTGATTCACAAGCAGTTTGAAGAGAAACTAAACCCCGTTCAACGTAAAGCCTGGATATCATTTAGAAGCACTCTCACGGATTTTTTAGGAAACAAAAAGGCTAAGACGTATGAGGAACTAATCGACGAGTTGTTGGAAAACTACCAAAGAATGGGTTGCAGAATGTCACTAAAAATTCATTTTTTACATTCATTTGAGTATTTTTTCCACAAAATTTCAGGTTCAAGTCGGTGATGAACAGGGAGAGAGGTTCCACCAAGATATTTTAACAATGGAACAGAGATATCAAGGCCGCTGGGATCCTGCAATGATGGGGGATTATTGTTGGTTCCTAATGAGAGAAAGTAATAGAGAATACAAGAAAAAATTGCCATTTGCAAAAAGGAAATCTACAAAACAGGTTCAATAGTTATATGTTATTATTACACGATATAATAAATGTCTTACATAAAGTAAAAACTTTTTTTATTTTAAATTTTATCAGTATATTAGGTCAACAGTATGCGTTTTCAAATATTTCTTCAAAGACTTCTTTTTTAACTAGAAAACTAGAAAACTGTAACGTTTTTTTTTACCTTCTAATTCTCAAACTTAGGAACCTTCAAAGATAACGATGCACGCATAGCCAAGACAGTTGCATTTTTTCGCTTTTTATTTGTAGACTTGTGTTATTTAACTGAAACTATCGGAAAGTAGGGATGAAGACGTGATAACTCAATTCGAATGAAGTGCTCAGGCCGAGGAGTTAAAAAAATCGAT
Organism: Bactrocera tryoni; assembly: GCF_016617805.1. Lineage (NCBI taxonomy): Eukaryota > Metazoa > Arthropoda > Insecta > Diptera > Tephritidae > Bactrocera > Bactrocera tryoni. The sequence continues at coordinate 46,541,428 of NC_052502.1, forward strand.
GTTTTAGTTCTAGATGTAAGCGACGATGGTTCTCCGTAAATATGCTTCGTCTTATTTTAACCGTTGCTTCATAGCAATAATAGTATTTTAATTTTTTTTTTAAATTATTGCTAATTTTTTCATTAAAATTTTTACAAGTCAGTTATTAGCTAAAAACTGGGGCTCTTAAATCATACGAATATCCTGAAAATTGATTATTCGCATTTCCGGTCTGTAATCGAATAATACTATTCGAACAGTCGTAAAATTGCGACTATGCGCATAGTTGTTCTACTGCAAGTATATCAATTAAAAACTGTTTCAAATCCATGCAGACTTTAATTTTTTTTTTGATATTAAAGCAAATACAATACTGCGTCTATATATTGCAAAGTTTCTATAAACTTATGTACGTAGAAAAAATTAGTAGAAGTTGAACGCTTCTATTCGAATACTCGACAAGGAACGCTTAACCGGATAGTCACAAATGAGGGATTAATCGAATAGTTGATACGACTATCCGGATACTGGAAATCGAATATTATTATTCGAATAATACCCTATTTGGTTAGTCGATTAGTCGAATGCCAAGAGAAAGATAACCGATGAAGTTTGCTTGCATGTAAGCAATCGTAACACCCCAGGAAGGACAGTTTAATTAATTTTAAAACTATTGTAAGTACTTTCGGGTAATTGCATTTCCATGTATGTATGTATATATAGTAAGAATAAATTTCTTATGTTCATCCGTCAATCAATGCATCTAATAGTCAGGAAGCTGCAGAAAAATATTGTAAGTTTATAGTATTGAAAATGCATGAAAATCTCATCCACCAAAATATCCGGTCTAGCTAATGGTAAATGTAACAGAATTATAAGTTTTATTTCCAAGGCAATATAATAAAGACAAATAAAAATTTAGATTCAAACGATTTTTAATAAAACAAGTAAGAAAATACCAAGAAAAGAAAATGAAATCACCAACCAGTGAAACAATCAACACTATGTTAGGGGTTAGGGCGCAATATAATGGGTTGTCAAAAAAGTCTTGCGGTATTTTATCGCAATTTTCGAGGACAGGCCTTCCGGAGCGTGGCGCATCTTCGACCACCTCTACACCAGCACGATAACGTTGAAACCATCGTTGTGCGCTGGAAATGGAAACTGTATCGGGTCCATAAACTGCACAAATTTTATTGGCGGTTTGAGATGCATTTTTGCCTTTATCATAGTAGTACCGTAAAATATGCCGTATTTTCTCCTTATTTTGCTCCATGTTTGCGACGCTATAACTCACGAACGACTTAAAAGAAACGACAATCAATCAAACACGTGTTAGCGCGTGAAATGAGCTTTCCAAAAAGGTATAGCATGACCCGATGCGACGAATAAAACTAGAACTACGCGCTTTCAGCGCCAACTAGCGAAAATACCGCAAGACTTTTTTGACAGCTCAGAAAGAAAGTCGAACAGAATCCAATTTTGGCATTACGGCCTATTCTTATTATGAAAGCATGCTTTCCGAGTTTCATTAAGATGCCTCACATATTGATCGATATTTTCGGAAAAAAGTCAGCCATGGGCATATATTCGGTATCTGAGAATTTGAAAAGTAATGGTGATATGTACAACATATCATAAAAATATAAAATAAAAAACATGTCTTTATACCTGTGACCCTGTTTTGATTAGAGGTATTGACTCCATAGAGAATTTAATAATCAATTTTATTAATTGGTTGCCCACACTTTATTTTAAGGTATAAATACTGAAAATTTAAGATATACTACAATGAGCAAACAATAGTAAGACTTTGCTCAAAATTTTAAAATTCTTAATTTATCGCTTAAAATCTATGACGTCCTCCTCTAAGTAAATCCTCTCGGCCAGCGTTTTTCCAACCTTGTGCCTATGTTTTTTCTATCCTTAGAAACAGTTGCTAAAGTCAATTTCCTGAATAGCGTTCAATGCGCGCAGCGATTCACTCAAAATGGTTTAACGGTAGCCGTCGTTTGAGTTTCCCAAACAATCAGAAGCCACACGGAGCTAAATCATTTGAAAACGGTGGCTGCGTCATGATATTTGCCGAAAAACTAACAAAGAATCAATGCAGTATGCGACGGTACATTATTGTGGTGCAAAATCGAGAGGTTTCGGCCCGTAATGCCGGCCTTGTTTTATGAAAAGCTTCACGGAAACGACGCATAACACTCAAATAGAATTCCTTTTTGATAGTTTGGCCGGGCGGAAGAAATGAGAAATGCACTACACTTCGGTAATCGAAGAAAACTATCAAAATTACTTTGGTTTTTAATTGCTTTGACGCAGTTTTTTCGGCTTCGGTTAACCTTTGTCACAATATTCGGCCAATTCATCACCCGTTTACGGCTCATAAGTATGTTTTTTTTTGGAAAATGCCTTCCGCATCATCGGCGCTATCGTCACAGCAGCGGTATGTGCCACTTGCAGGTCACTAAAAACCCCCCCTCTAAGGAACCGTCGCCCACCTTGGGACCGCGTTTGCATTACTTCAGGGTGGCGTTCCATTTTTCTCGTTGAGAGATTTACATCTGCACACCTGCGTCCAGGCCAGCTGAATGGCTTTTCGACTTCTCCCATTCTGTAGAGGTACTTTTTAAAGTATCCGTGGCCGGATAACAGCTGGGTTGTGTAAAGGTCTACTTCTCCGAACTTACGATTTGTCCATAAATCTAGATCTTTTATCAGCCTGGCCATGCATCTTCCCCGACTTTCATTCTCCCATCTTCGATGCCATGATGTTATCGTATCTTTCCTTATTTGTTGTATTGCGCTCTTGTTATTGCCGGGCTCATAAGTATAGATATAAGACTCATCGCTAGTAATAATACTTTTCATAACTTGTTAGTCGGAAGGCATTGAACTCTTGACACAAAATAGAGCTGCTGCACCAATCTTTGGAATCACCTTTTTCAAAAGTACTCCTACCAGAGATTTTTAAAACTCGTGCTATCTAAAACCAAATCAAATAAGGAATCTTAAGCTACATAAGGTTTAATAGTAAATTACGTACGTTTTTAGTAGAGCTCTTGGCATTCGACTAATCGACTAACCGAATAGGGTATTACTCGAGTAATAATATTCGATTTCCAGTATCCGGATAGTCGTAAATCATCAACTATTTGATTAATCCCTCATATGTGACTATCCGGTTAAGCGTTCCTTGTCGAGTATTCGAATAGAAGCGTTCAACTTATACTAATTTTTTCTACGTACATAAGTTTATAGAAACTTTGCAATATATAGACGCAGTATTGTATTTGCTTTAATATCAAACAATAAAATTAAAGTCTGCATGGATTTGAAACAGTTTTCAATTGATATACTTGCAGTAGAACAACTATGCGCATAGTCGCAATGTTACGACTGTTCGAATAGTATTATTCGATTACAGACCGGAAATGCGAATAATCAGTTTTCAGGATATTCGTATGATTTAAGAGCCCCAGTTTTTAGCTAATAACTGACTTGTAAAAATTTTAATGAAAAAATTAGCAATAATTTGTTAAAAAAAAAACTTAAAAATACTATTGCTATGAAGCAACGATTAAAATTAGACGAAGCATAGTCACGGAGAACCCTCGTCGCTTACATCTAGAACTAAAACATCGATTTCTTTAACTTCTCAGCCTGAGCACTTCATTCGAATTGGATTAACACGTCTTCATCCTTAATTTGCAATAGTTTTAGATAAATAATTTAAACAAATAATTGTAAAAAAATTTCAAAATCTGTTTGGTTACTAAAACTTGTTATCCTTACAACATCTTGATACATTTCATCTCATACTTATGTATGTATGCATGTAGGTATTAATATCCTCATGCATACTCATGTGACCAGCTGATATCTTAAGAAGCATAACAAACAGTATTTTGAATATTTACTTGCTATGCTTTGGAGTATAAAATTTTGATTATTAATTCGAAGAAATTTCAATGTGAGGTTATAGATCCCAATGTATGGCATATGATACTTACGTATTCACTATTGTATATTATTTGATTTGCGTGTAAGCATTTATTATTATTTCTGCTATCAGCGTGCTGTCTAATGCTAGATTAGGGTGTTCAGAATTAGTTATGGATTTTGGTTTCTACTCTTTAGCTTTTCATACAAATTATTGCTTATAGAAAACTGCATAAGTATATATGTAACGCACAACACAGGCCTGTCGTTAAAATTGATATCACTTAACATATTTATGGCTCTTATAGTCATAGGTGGAGTAGGCATATAGTATTTAACTTTTTATAAATTACCGTATATTATTTTTAAGATTTATGTCAAATTCTAATTTTCTCTAAATTTTGTTGTATCTTAATACAATCTTTCCACGTATTTTAAACATACTCAGGGCCCTATTAGCATCTCGTTATTTAAATAACAATCAGTCAAGAGCAATGAGAGGTTTCAGCCACTTCAATACAATATGTAAATATTTGCAAAGCAGCTCTACCAGGTCCTGTTGAAGGTTTCGCATTTACATTTGACTGTGAAATGGAAAAAATCCATGAAAGCCGATAAGCCGCCATAATTTTGTACGCCTCTTTACCACGCCACCCCCGCCTCACAAAAATAACAAATTTTTACACAACAACAACAATTTGTCTAGTAAGCGCACACGCTTACCGCTAACCCTCTTAACCGCCTACACGCAAGTAAGTATGTATGTATGTAGATATCTCGCACTGCTGTCATTAACGCCCGCGTGTTCATCCTTCTGCTCTGTTTATCCGCGTGGATTTAAATGTTGAAGTGTTGAAGTGCAGGCGCGCAATCGCATTGGAAATTAACATGCACAAACTGTTGCATTAGCACTTTTCAAACAGTTGATGGTTCACCTTCTAATCATATACACACAAGGGCTGTGTGTGTATGGGTAACTATATTTGTACAGTAAATGAGAAGTGAGAAAATTATGAAAATGCTTTGTGGTTTGGGGAATTTCTATTTCTGCTTTTGTTTACAGCTATGTTCTCTGTTGCTAAATAAATATTTTCAATTAAAATGTGAGTTTAGTATGTGGCATGCCCCAACATTTATTGGGCAAATAGTAGTGCAGATGTGCTTATAAATGTGTTTGCGCATACCACATATGTATGTATGTATGTATGTGCATCCACCGAGTTGAACTTGCACGCTGATTGCTGCGCGTCGAAATGTTGAAATGCCTGATAAACAAATGACACGCTTCGAGTCGTTGCCACTTTAAGTGCATACACTCTCAATTCATTGGGGGCATGAACTATTTTTACTATTTACATGTATGTATACTTATGTTTTTAATTATGTGTGCTTCGATCCGAAATACGAATTTTATATAAGCGCAATATACATACATATATCGTATGTACAATAATATATGTAGTTTTGTGTACAGCTCCACACATTTAGATATTTACAAGGTGCGTTCCAAAGTAAAAAGAAACAAAGGACAGAAAAAAATGGTTTTTTCGGCAAAGTCAATTTATTTTATACAAAATACATAGTCTCCTTCTGCTTCAATACAGCTTTTTGCGCGGTCCAAAAGCATGTCGAACGAGTGTTTTAGCTCGTTGGCCAGTATGGCCGCCAGTATGCCGGTGCAAGCCTTTTGAATGACCTCTACGTCTGCATAACGCTTTCCTTTCATGGGCAAATGCATTTTTCCGAAAAGGAAGAAGTCGCACGGTGCCATATCAGGTGAATACGGGGAGTGGTTAATGGTTGAAATGTGATTTTGCTCAAATAATCGGTCACAAGCGTCTTTCGAATATTGGATTCTGAGCAATTTTTGGTCGTCAGCAAATTTGTGCAGAACAAACCGTGCACACACCTTTCGCAAGCCCAAATGTTTGGTCAAAATGCGATAAATCGATGTTTTGGAGATGTTAAATTCCATTTCCATGAATTTCAGTGCTGATTTCGGCTGATTTTTGATGAATTCACTCACAGTTTCGATGGAATTTCCGGTGATCACGGATTTTGTTTGGTCCACATGATGATCGTCATTTATGTCCTCACGACCACTTTGAAAACGTCGAAACCACTCCTGCACTCTGCTAAGAGATAGGCAATCATCGCTATAAACGTTTCTGTAAAAGTTTTAGCAATTTTAAAACAAAATTTAATGTTGGCTCTTTGTTCGAAACTCATTTTCGCAGCGATAACACAAACATACTAACACTTAAAACGCAATAACTTCACTTCCAGTACATGAAATGTCATGAAATTCTCACTGGACAATCGATAATCGCACTAGTCAGCATACTATAAGCTTCCTGCGGCTATAACTATATATATTCTTGATTTGAAGAATCTCCTCTATCCGACCATACCCATTTTATTCCCGAAGTCTTGGGACGGTATACTAAAGCCGAGCCGTAAGTTTTTTTATAAGATCGCGCTGATAAGCTATGCAGTAGTTATTTAATCCCTTGCTGACAATATATGAATCAGATTTTTTCAAAATACATCAATACATCAAAAAACTCAATACTAACTTTTCTGACAATTGTTTATACCCAAAATAATTTGTTTTTGTGTTCACACAAGAAAATAAACGAAATTTCAATAGCAAGTGCTAAGCTATAATAGTCAGGGCGGATCCAGAAATAGTTTTCTGGGAAAAGGGGCCAGGTGTAAATAAACTTATACTTGAAATTTGAAGATTATTATATTAAATATAGTAGTAAGTAATAGTATACAGTTTAATAACGGGGTTTTCAATAGGGACATACAAAAGTAGACCGATAGGGACAACAAACGACGCCTTATTTTTTCCTGTTCTTCTGACATTTCTCCTGGGTAAGGTTCGCCATTTCATCATGGGTAGATATACGATCCAACAATGAGTCGAAATTATTAGCATTTACTACCGAAATTCGGAGTCAGTGGCCTCAACTTTAAGAGCTAATATCAAATACTACTAAATTAAAAAAAAAAAAAACACATTATAAATCGTGGGACAATCATAAAACTGTAATCAGTTCGTGTATTGAATAGAAAAATGACACAAAATATACCGAAGTGGAGCAAGGTTTGAGAATCTTTTGAGAACTTCTTCCGCAGTGACTTCAATGTCATGAAACGCGTGCCGCAATGCCAGGCTGTTCAATCTATCTTGAAACATGTTCGTCCTCAGCCACGTTATCATGCGGCGAAGTGTCGAAAAAAAGCGTACAGAGCTCGTCACGAGAAATGTGCATAATATGCAATGAAAACTATGAATTATGGGTATGTTTTCAACGTTTCCAATGCAGTAATAGGTAACTTATTGTCTTTTAACTTTGGGTTCTACCCCTAATGGCACTGCCAGTGATCAAGTTCAGCTTTGAGCTTTAAACGTCGCACGACGTTATCGTTAACCAAAAGACCTTTGAATATATCTATCAAGCAGTCAATAAGAGTTTCCATTTCTTTGGGTTTCAAAGCACATACTTTTTCTGGAAGCTGCAAACTCAGCTGAAATCCATCCAATACTTCGCTAAAAAAGGGCGTCTTCAAAACTATGCGGATTGTATCAGACAGAGGAATGTACACTGAGACCCAGTAGTATTATTCGTAAGCTCTCACGCAGAAATTTTCTCCTTTTGTTTGTCGGCCGCAGATTCTTGAGTTTTTTCGTCAACTTTCAGTGCTGCCACTATTTTTTTCGTGTCTGAAAAAATGGATTGAAAGTGTTCCTCAACTTTTTGTTTTCGATTTTCGAACGTTATAAGCAGCGTATCTATTATATAATCACACTGAGTGAATGAGTTAAAAATAGAATATCACATAGGCAAAAAATCCCAATTATAAATTCAAATTCAAATGTTTCAGTCGAACTTATTATATATTGTGCTGTATGCAGCATCTAATTTCCCTCCTCTAAATCCGCCAGTGTAATAGTTATAGTGGTACTTTTTTATTGGACCGTATCTACATATGAGTATTTTAAGGAGAACATCAAAAGAATAAAAAATTATAAGCTGCCACAGTAGCACCACTTATTAGACTGAGAATATACTTCTACTATCTCGCTTTTAAAAATGGGATTAGTAAAATTCGAAACTTTTAAAAAAGTAGAAAAAATCATAAAATATGTATGTAGATGTTATATATATTTCATTATTTTGGCATGCAAGACCCTTAAGAAGTTATAAACATTCTTAAGTCAGAAAAACCCAGTCTTTAGTGAATTTATAGATTAATATATAGATGAATATGGGTGAAGATCGAAGAAAATTGACGAAATGGCGGCTTCCAAAAAACTTATTTTTTTTGTGATATAATTATACAATTTAAGTAGGCTTAAAACATCGAAATTATTATAATACTGCAATCATTACCTGTATATCAAAGAAGCTTTTTTAAAAGTTTTAAGTCGATAGGTCACACCGTTTCAAAAAACATTCCTCACCTACTCCAGAAATACCATAGCCGATAACACTGGGTAAATTAAAAAATTCACGAAAATTATGAACGTATGTCCCAAATTATCTGTTAAATCCGCTTTAAATCCTCCTGTCTCAAATGTACATATGAATCATCGACATACAAGAATATGCAAAACAAAAAGTCGTTCTTGTGAAATTCACAAGGGGATATAACCTCTTAAAAAAATATGTGTCTGTTTGATATTTATATAATTTTTATGTCGAATTTTCAATTTTTCCTAAATGATACAGTTGTACGCACTATATATCGTCACCTGAAATGCAAAATAACGTATCATCAAAAAATTCGAAATTGAGTGTCTTATTGATTACACTTCACTACTTCAAATTACATACATAATATTATATACATATGTTCAACATTTTCTGGTTCTGCGGTCAGATATAAACCAGTTTTAAACAATATAAAAATTTTGTTTCACTCATGTTCCATTTTATTTCGTGTTTCATTCATACCACTGTAAATTTCAGAAATGTTGTTACGTTATTTTGCATTTCAGGTGACGATATGTAGAATAAATATTTAGAAAAATTCCCTTACATTTCCTTTATTGAATTGAAGGTATATTTCTGTGAAATTGACATACATATTTTCCGTATTATACAACCTACTCCCAATCAACTATTTACATAATAAAACAGACAAATATGAGTTGTCAAAATATTGCCAATGTCAACCGCTACCAAGGTGAGTAATTGCAATTAATTCGCATTGCTACCAAGGTGAGTAATTGCAATTAATTCGCATTATATATAATTTTAATAATATAATTACAATTTGCGTGCCACAACTTAAGCATTTACCGTTCACCGAAAGAGTTGACGCCAATTCGCTTTTAAGTCTCTCCCATGATATTAAATATAAGCCACAATCAGCTTTCCAACACAAGCCCTCGAGTGCATATACCCATACATATGTATTTCATACAATTCGAGTTGTTGCTGTGACAACGGTGTGAATTCACCTCAAGTGCTTTCACGACAGGTTGTGTGATAAATAATATAGATAGTAAACTTGGATGCAAGGGATCGAATACATATCGTCAACAAATATGCAAAATAAAGTAACATCACTTTTCATAAGTTATACAGGTGCTTTGGAGAAGTGTTCCCTCCATGATTTAAGTATGCTCTGGGCATCAGTGACTAGATCACCTTTGGGGGTTCTACAAGAGTATGCTCCGGTCTTGAAACCTTCTGTAAGCCGCGGCATTTTTTCGTAGAATTTTCGAGCATTACCCCTGTCGGCCAGCTTATCAAGCTCTTCGTACTCACGCATTTCGGCCTCTTTCTTCTTCTGTCTACAAATGCGTCTCGCTTCCCTCTTCAACTCTCGGCATCTATCCCATCCCGCACGTGTAGTGGTCGATCGTAACGTTGCGAGGTAGGCAGCCTGTTTTCTCTCCGCTGCGACGCGGCACTCCTCGTCGTACCAGCTGTTCTTTTGCACTTTCCGAAAACCAATGGTTTCGGTTGCAGCTGTACGTAAGGAGTTTGAAATGCCGTCCCACAGTTCCCTTATACCGAGTTGTTGACGAGTGCTCTCAGAGAGCAGGAGTGCAAGCCGAGTAGAAAATCGTTCGGCTGTCTGTTGTGATTGCAGCTTCTCGACGTCAAACCTACCTTGTGTTTGTTGGCGTGCGTTTTTTTGCTGCACAGAGGCGGGTGCGAATCTTAGCTGCAACAAAATAGTGGTCCGAGTCGATGTTAGGACCTCGGAGCGCACGCACATCTAAAACACTGGAGACGTGTATTCCGTCTATCACAACATGATCGATCTGGTTGGTAGTTTTTCGATCCGGAGACAGCCAGGTAGCTTGATGAATCTTCTTATGCTGGAATCTAGTACTACAGATAACCTTATTTCGGGCCCCGGCGAAGTCAATCAGCCTCAACCCATTTGGGGATGTTTCGTCGTGGAGGTTGAATTTACCGACCGTAGTGCCAAAGATACCTTCTTAGCCCACCCTGGCGTTAAAGTCGCCAAGCACGATTTTGACATCACTCATAAAAGGCATCTTTGGTCACATCGTCCTTCTCTTCCGTCGGGGCGTGGTCGCAAATCAGCGATATGTTGAAGAACCTCGCTTTGATGCGGATTGTGGCTAGACGATTATTATTATATATTATTATATAAGTGACTTGTGTATCTTAAATTTGTCAGATTCTAATATTCTTCTTATCAAAAATCATTTTAATTGTAAATAATTCCAGTAATTTACTTTATGCCTCCATTACATGCGAAATGATATGTAGGTATGTGTATTAGATTGGCTCAATTTTTTTCATTAGAATCGCGGGAAATGCCTTAAAAATCGCTGGCTCGAAATCGGTTTTAGACCCATAGAATCTTAGGCAAAGGTGTTCAGACTAATCCGCAGAACATTTCAGGCATACGCGATTTTCCATTTTTTGTACATATGTATGTATGTATGTTCGCATGACCGTGCTGTGACTGACGGATGCTTTGACAATCAGCCGGCTGCGTGCCACAAAAATCTCAAACAAAAAAGAGATAAAATAAAATCGCATGCTATAAATACTGTAATGGCGAGTGCCAACAAAGTGAACACTACCATTTCGAAAAGCAGACGGTGGTGCGGGCAGCAATGTGACAGAAGAAACTGCAAAAAAATTTACTACCCTCTTTTTACTTTAAAAAACGCTCGAACTTTGATTTCGTACCATTTGGGATGACATTTGGTGCAATGCGCTGGGCATTGGTTAGCTGGCTGGGCACAGACCAACCAAGAAGTGCGGCCGAAAAAAAAGTTGCCCAGCAAAAGAGACGACAGCTGTTGTTGTTGTGGCACATGCAAATGTAGCATGCAGCAAATTGGACTTCGTCAGCTTTGCGGTTGCTTCGGGCGCATGCTTTGTGTCTGCCAAAATGACCTCAGCCTCAGCTCAATTTCATCACGCTGCATGCTGACAATGTCACTTTTTTGCCTCTGTTTTTTGTAATTTTGGATAAATACACATTTTATTTCGGATGCTGCAAGCAACTGTTGCTGAAATTATATGCTCACAGCACAGCAGCCAACAGATGCAAAACGCGCCGCATGATGAGTGGAATTACAAGATATTTAAATGTAGCGAGCAAACCAAAAAAATCGTAATTGAAATTTTTTGAATTTTTTTTAGATAAAATACACTAACATTTAATTTAAGTAAATGCTATAATCCCTTGGCCAAGTGTTGTTAAATAAAACCCTAAAATTCTAAATCGATCGAGTATGATCTTTTGCCACATGATCGTTGCTTGTTCGTTGGTGGTCGGTTTTCCCATGTTTATATTAATCGTTGTTGCTGCTAATATGGCAAGTGTCTCAATTAAATGAAGTGTGAAGGAAAGGGGAAGATGCGTTAACAATTTGATCGAGAATGAAACTTGAAACAAACACACTTACAGAAAGAAATTTCTTAAGCCTTATATGAATTTTAAACAGCGAGCCAGTGCACAGACGCTTAACGTCTTCATTAGTGGTGACAGCAGGCTGAGCAAGTGCAAAGGCTTGGTGCCGCACAGTGAGCCGCTTTCACAAAATATTAGAACAAATTTAAATTTTGATGTTTTTGAATGAATTTTTCTTTCTACTTCAGGACTGCAAAATGAGTTCACATATTTTCAAGCATACGCTACCATATGGCAATAGTGATCAGATAGTATATCACATACCATATCGTGAAGTCTTTTTAAATGTATGCACAAACGCTAGTAGAAGTGAGTCGCACGATTGGTTCAAACCAACATCGGGTTAGGTTAGGTTAATCTGGTAGGCAAATAAACCATACCAGTTTGGTCCTTTGTGATACCGGATGGAGTTTAGTTGCTAGGTTCAAGAGAAGTAGTCATCGTTAAGGAAGCCTGTGCTGATGGGAATTTTAACAGACTCTGCGGCCTCACAATTGACACCTCTTCCAGTGTATCATACCGTGGGGACCCCAAATGCTTGCAGCGCAGTCTCGCCAATACGGGACAAGTGCATAAGAGATGCTCCATTGTTTCCTGGTGACCTGTTGTAGAAATTTCCTTCAGTCTTCTCGATCCGTCAGCCCCATCCTGCGGGCATGTGCCATTCATGTTCCTACAGTCTCTTCTATCGAATGATAATAGGAATTTTGTGTACTATTATCTACCATTTTGCACGTGACTTTTGCATCCAAGTAGCTCTTTCCATCGGATTTCGATTACGTTTTCGGATGATAGCCGTACAACATTCTTGCCAATCTCGTCCACTATTTCATTGCCCTCGATGCCTTTGTAGCCTGGCACTCAATATAAGTAAAGTTGTCTACTTCTGGCAACACCTTGCACTGCTGCTCTGTTTCCCAAGCCACTTCTGGCCGCTATACGTTACGTTACTGCCTTGATTGCTGCTTGACTGTCTAAGTAGGTCTTGACTCTGGATTTGGCCGCAGGTGCATAAGAGGCCAGCATCACGGCTTTCGTAATAGCAAAAACCTCATATTCAAATATACTACTATACTATTACCGGCAACTTTTTGTCTAATTCTGGACAGGGTCATGTAGTCGGTGTTTGCCCAACCGACCTATACCTGAAGGTTCTAAAAATATATTCTCCCACAGCCAGTAGTCGTCCCGCCGAAGTTGCTGCGCAGTTTTCAGCGGAGAAGTTTATAGGTGGCAGGTTTAGTACCAGTTCAAAAGTCCCCGCTGGGGTTGCTCTTAAAGCTCTCGTTATGCACAGCACAGCGGGCCTCTGAATCCTTTACATGGCTTCCGCTAGGTGGATTTCCGTACGCCGGTCTCCCATACTACTGTACTGTAGAACAGAATTGGTCTAACAATAGCTGTGTAGCACCAGTGCATGAGACAGGAAGAGAGCTCCCAAGTTGTGCCGAGCATCTGCCAACACGCACCTAAAGCATTGCTGGCTTCACTCACTCTTTCTTCTTCTTGTGCTTCCACAGTAGTTTGCTGTAAAAAACTACCCCAAGGTACTTGGTTCGGTCCATGCGACAGAGTTGTGTCCCATTAATGAAAAATAATATTATAACGGGAATTTTGTACTTTCTTGTGAACACAAACAGAACCAGTTTCTCGTGGTTGAACCCCAGACTCGTTTCCAATTCTCAGTTCTAGATTGTATTGAGAGTGGTGGTCATAATACTGCTAATGGTCTATAGACACCTACCTGTTATTAAGATTGCAATGTCGTCCGCATATGCCATTATCTTAGGGGCTTTGCCTTCCAAGTTCCTTAGCAGTTTATTTACCACTAACGTCCACTAACGGAAATAACACTCCACCTTGGGAAGTTCTTCCTTGGTCATTTTAGCGTCGTTCTCTTCTTCTCTTATCCGTCAAGAAGTCAAAACGCTTCTAATTCAGCGTTGTAAAGCAGGATCAACACTTATTGACTGTATACTATTCAGAATAGATTTCGTAAAGACGTTGTTGAACGCTCCAGAAATGTCCAAGAATGCTCCAAGACTTTCTCTAGCGTTTTCAGCAGGAAGGAAGCTAAGCTTATAGGCCTAAGCACTTTAGATTAGGTTGGATTGTTTCTACCTGCCTTCGGTATGAAAACTACCCTAGCCTCTCTCTATGAGTGTGGCGCATAGCCCATATCGAGTTAGGTCTAAAAATATTTCTATTTCAAAATCCGTCGATCCCCTATCGACAATATAAATCTTCTCATATGAAAATGCTTCTTCGCAAGATCCATCAACCTTACAAGGGTACATTGAATATACCTTAATATAATATTCGAGTTGTTGGAACAAACACACTTTAAGTAAAAGAAGAGCCTTAACTGGTGCTATATAGCAGTCAGCCATATTGTAATAGACAAACTTTTTAGAAAGAGTGCTAACATCTTTGGAACAATTTTCTTTATTTTAAATTAAATTTCTTTGAAGTTGAAACACGAGTTCTTACCACAGTAGTCAACGAAGCAGTCGCTGCAAATGTACCATAAAGTCGCCTAGCGAGTCACATTAACCATCATTCGTCGCGCTCATCAAGAATCCAAGAGACCAAAAACAACAACGAAAAGCGAAGGATATTAGAAACAAGGAATTAAGAAATGCATAATATAATGGAAGCTTAACTAAAAATTTAAATCCACTGAATCCACTAGCGTAGCAGCTCAAAAGACACAGAGGCAGAACCTGAAAAGAGTCGCCAAAAGAACACCAACGCGCATTATGACGTAGTGTTGCGTGCAACCACCAACACAAGCACACCAAAAACCAACAAGTTCTCGTAATTCACTGCAACAAAGCATATGGTGCGGCGTATAGCAGTTCTTTTCTTTGTTTTTTATGAATTTCTTGTTGTTTTTGTTTGGTTCTATAAACAGAGAACACAGGAGAGCGCGTCAAATGCATTTGGTGGTGAAAAAGTAAAACCAGTTTCAGTAAACCAAAAAATTATCACACAATCGCTGTTTAAATTGACTTGTGGGCGCTCTCTTTCATACAATTTGCGCTCTTAACTCCAGCGCTTGGCGCTCTTTAGAAATTGGCGTTGTGCTCTTTTGTTAATTCATACCTTGAAAAATCTTAAAAAATCCAAACAAATTTCATTGACGCAATATATGAGCATATGTGCTTGAGTTTTCGATTGTGAGCCTCGTCTATGACACGGTAGCATGGCTTTGGAGCTCAGTCAGTGACTCGCTTGCATGTCATTGTATTATGTTTGTTTCTGTTTTCTTTTGATGCCAAGCATTTGCATGCACTCTCGCATTGTTGTGGCTTATTTTGTATTGACGCTGAGCTGTCGTTGGCTTGAAGGCGACTCACGTGAGCGCGTGTGTGGTGTATTTTTTCATATATTTACCATATTTGGGTGAATTTCCAACTGCCAACATACGACATTAGCCTGTTTGCATGGCCTCTGGCGCCCCATCGGTGGGCTGTATTGCCACCACACCGCAGCTACGTCGCAGCCATACACTCATGCATGTGGGTTTATTTCATGGTGGTGTGTGTGTTGGTGGTGTCTTGTTTGCTCGTGCGCTCGTTGTTTTCGTTTGTTGGGTGGATTAATATTGTTCGTATGCTATGCTAGCGGCTGTTGTTGTGGCTGCTTCGATTGCCTTCTGCCTGTACGGCACTGTTGTAGTGTTGCTGCTGCTGCTGCTCATATATGCTTTGGCTCCAGTTCCATCGTTTGGGTTGTTGTGCTCACACGTCTGGAGTGAGCGCTCATTACGTGTTTGACTCTGCTGGTGTACGTTTCGTTTTTACACATTCAGGCGCGCGTCAACAGCGGTTCGACTCGCTTCGTTCATTCGTCAGTTAATTAACCAATGCATATGAAAATTCAGTGCGGCTTCGCATTTTCTACGCGTTTATTTGTGTGAAACTTAATTAAAAGTTGATAAAAGTATTTTAGCTGTACTTTTTCAAGAAAATGTTGCATGTGAAATGCGAAATCGAATTTATGTTTTAAGAAAAACATATGAAAAATGATATTTGAAGCGCCTGCTTATAGTGTTGAAGGCTTAGTAGACCAATATTTAGAATTCGGTGTCCCAACAATGAAAGTGGAAAACTTAATTTCAGTGGCAGATTGGAATGTTTGATGGAATTTTAAAACAAATAATCAAAAAATTAGCAACATTACAACAAATACTTAACATGAATAATGTGCATTTTCTATGCTGATTCATCAATAAATTCGTTGAGAACTGCAGTAAACAGCTGACAAAATAGTCGTTTTAGTGAAAAAATCAAACCGTTTGAAAACTATCTTTACAACTGTGGCATTGAGCAGTGTTCAAAAACCACTCAAAGCGCAAAAAAAAGTGCTTTTGTCTTTAAAAATACAAACAAAATAATAAGAAAAATTGTCAACAAGTCTGGATGTATTCATATACTTCGTGACATGAAATTGAAAAAAAAAGTTGAAAATATTTTTATAAAAAAATAATGAAAATATTTTAATTAAAAAAAAATAAAAGTAAGTTTGTGAAAAAATTTAAAAACCGCTAAAAGTTAGTGTCGTTACAACTACAAAAACAACAATATAAAATTATTTTTAAATGTTTAACTAAAAGTGTTAGTCAAATAGGGCGTCTACACTAAAATAAATTAAATTTTAATAACAAAAGTGTATACAAAATTGAGTGTTTACTAAAGGTGCAGTGAGAATAAATTTGCTAACAGTTATCAGCAAAACGCTTAGCGCTTTCATTGCTTTTGCAACGCCCAACAACTAAATACAAGTTACAAATATTGTGTCAAGTGAAAATTTTTATAAAGGATATTTTGCACGATGGAGTACGCAGCACACACATAAAAATCGATATGTTTTCTGCCTACGGATAGCCTAGCATTAAGTGTCAGTAAGTAAAAGTTATATGAGAAAAAATTAACAAAAAAGAAAAATTTTGAAACTAGTTACAAAAAAAATAGGTGAAAATATGAAGACACCCTTTAAAAATCAAAATAGTTGTGGCACCAAAAATATAAATTTATTGAAGGAAACAAACAACTACACAAACACTACAAACTCTGCAACACTAAAAAGTTTTAAGTGGGCGCCGGCCCTCGTCCAATATATCAGTGCATGCGATTTAGGGTGCCTAAAACAGCGTTTTAGAGCCGAGCATATATTCCGTGGCAAGCACTTACGCGACTTGCAACATGAGTACATACTTCAAAAAACTACATGTCATAAGTATGCAATAAGAGCCGCTGAAAGAGGCGAGTGCAACACAACAACACAATAACATGTGCACATACCCACACACAGCAACAAGCACTTGTAATTAAATACGAGCATATGCGCACATCCAGGTCCACAATGTTGCTGATAAATACGCCGGGTCAGCATGCATATCTGACCTGCATTAAGCCGAATGCGAGCAATGTGGCAACAACAAACACAAATGCCATATATGCACTTACATATGTATGCATACAAAAGTACATGCTGTTGTATGTCAGCATAACAGATGAATGTAATATTTTACAACAACAACAGCAATAATAATTCGAAAGTAATCGAATTTTCTCATGCTGCGTTTAATAAGAAAACGCCACAATTTTTTGTTTGCGCGCAAGTTGTGTCCGAACATAAATACAAAGAAACAAAGAAATTCGAACTGGAAATTAATTGCAAAAAATTAAAAATCAATGCTTTGTAAGTGACAGCAAAAACATGCCTTCATACACACAGTCATTAAAATGTCTGCAACATTTTGCCCAGCTGCTGTCGGACAAGCAGACAAAGAGCTGCCAACGCTTGTGGCAGCAAACGGCTTCTTGCCACATTCATAACTGGCTGTTTGAAAAACACTTTTGGGCCAAAAATTGCATGCCACAAATTGGTCCTTACCGTTGTCAATTTACAAAATACACTAAACACTTGGCTCTGCGTTTTCCGCTACTCCTTGCAAGCTTGATTCTTTCTTTTCTTTTGCGATTTGGCTGACACGGCAACATATGCCGGCCCTTCTAGCCAAAATAAAAATAAAAAAGCACAGTTGTATGCAATTATGTTGGCATGTTGTTGTTGTCGCCTCTGCTGTCAATGACTATCATTTAAGCCTTTACCGCCTATTCCATTCCCCATTATTGTTTTCTATGCCTTTTTTGGTGAGTTTATTTGAGTCGACAGTATTGCGTCCTTTCATCGATTTTTGCTCGCTTTTTTGGTTTTGCATTTTTGCACGTCTACGTACATTTATCGTTCATCTTTTAACCACATTTTCGCACTTTTTCATTCCAACATTGCTGCTATTGACAGCAATCAGCAGCAGCCAAAATGTGTCGCATTGCTTGTTGTAATTATTATTTTTTGTTTTTTTATTGCTTCTTCTATATTTATTATGTTTTTTTTTGTGTTCACAGTATTTTGGTCAGCAAGTAGTGCCTTCTTAACTTGTGCTTCGAACTTTCAATATTTGCGTGCTTTCAACATGCATCACATACCTTTGTTTCGCCACATCTAGTTTATTAAAGATTGAGTAAAAGTTTCAAAATAATGGGTTCAATATATTTTTGATTTATTTTTAATAATGTAATTCAATAATTATCAAGTTCTTGTATGGAAAACTTTTTTATTTGACAAGATATCTTCATGAAATTATTTATCGGTTATTTTCCAAATCTCCGGTCAAATTGTTTAAATTGGCCTACCATAGTAAATGGCTACCATACAAACTGACCAATCAAAGTCAAGTCCTTGCTTAGAAAACTTCTTTATTTTAAAAGATATCTTAATGAAATTTTACGTACAAATTGTTCAGATCGGACCATTATATTATATATGTAGCTGTCAGACAAATTGATCAATAAAAATCAAATTCTTATATGGAAAACTTTTTTATTTGACAAAATATTTAAAAAAATGCAAAGATTAATGTCCACGGCAATGCTATAATCCCCGAGCAAATTGTTCCGATCGGACTACTATAGCATATATGTATGTAGATGTCATACAAACTAACCGGTGAAACTAATATCGGTTATTAATTCTTTTTCTTTGTTGTTTTTATTAAGCAAAAAACCTTTTTTTTTGTCACACAATTTCCAAACATATTTTTCGAAAAATTACTTTTTTAAAAAGTAAACACTTTAGATTCTTAAACATTTCTTTAGAAAAGTTTGAGTGTATCTGTTTTTGTTGCTATATAATCATATCTTCGACATTTATAATACTGATGCTAATATATTTATAACTCAAAACAGTTATATTCTACAACTTGGAATCATAATTCATAATTTATTTTGTACACGTCGAAAGCTCTATCCATAATGCCATATAATGTCATATATAGTATCTTCATTTTGAAACTCTGTTAGATCGTAATATGTAATATGTTGAAAATGTTAAGGAAAGTTGAAGACCTTTAAACCTAGAAAAACGTAATGCAAACTTCAACTTTAATCTCACAGTCTAATGTAATAGAAACAAGAAAAAATGTTAACTTTGCCTGAATCAAAGCTATTACTCACTTCACAGGAGCAAATCTTATAGCAGAACGAGGCATGAAAATATCTTCACTTTGGTTTTGATAGGTTAGTTTGTATTACAGCTACATATACTATATGTTATAATAATCTGATCTGAAAAATTGTTTTAGAGATTGTGCCGTTGCCTTAAGCAATTGTTCCAGCCAAATTTCGTAAAGATAGCTCGCTAAATGAAAAATCCTTCGTTACAGACTTGATTGCCATCGCTCAGTTTGTCTGGCAGCTATATGCTATAACGATTCGATATGGGAAATTTCAAAAAATAACCAGATTTTTGGTTTAAAAAATGACGTGTGAAAATTTTCAGATCGGTATTTCAAAAACTGGAGTAGTTCGCGGATCGACTCAGCTCGTCACGCTGATCATTGACATATGTATGTACCATATATCGTAACCAAAAATACATATAAAGAAAAATGTTTAACAAATCTAAAAAATTAATTGTGTCGAATATTAGCTTTTGAAGACATAGTTATTATACCATAGATGAAAGTCGATCAAGTTCTGTGTTCCCACCTCGGATGGAGCATATAGTATATGGTCTTTGTCATAGTTGTGCTGAGTTAAACTGAACTTTCCAACTTTTGACATCACTTTGTACCAACAGGCTCAGTTAGATGTCTAAAAATTCAAGAAAAAGATCAATACAAATAATTAAAAATGAAAGACTAATATTATTTTTTGTAAGGTGAATATTAAAATACGCGAAAAGGACTAAAAATGATAATATATAAATTCATAAGTATATATAAATAATAAAAATTTACATTTTGGTCCACATACGATTTTCCAGCAGTCATTAAATACATTAAATATAATTTTTTTTTAATAATCTGTACCTCTCCCGATTATGCTCTATATACCTCACTGCCATACACTTTCTAAAAAGCATGCAGCGTAGTGTGAATCGCTTAAAACAGCCGTAGTGCTTACTTTTAATGTGCAGTTATAAAATTTTATATCCAGAAAAATATCAGAAATCTATAAAAAATTTACACTTCATACTGCATGAGCTACTGTTGCAACATACTTACCACATGTTATTATCTGAACACAAAATTTCATATATATGTATATGATCTTAGTAATTGTAGTTATAGATTTATGTATATACATATGTCTCAAGAACTCATTGGCTTAAGAACTGATGGTCACATGCCAACAATTGAACACCGGACAATTATTATTGAATCCCCTGCAAATGTTAATCTTTGCTAAATTGGCACAAGTCGCTGGCATAATTAATTTTTATCTTGCTGGCAAACAAAAGAAACGCAGACACACAGCGGCTGGCTGGCTGTCTAGTTGTCAGGCGCGCAAATAGTCTGTAAGTCAGACAAAATCGGCCAAATGCCAGCGGCAATTAATTGATATGCGTGGCAATGGGCTGTGAGTGAAATGGGCCAACTGCCACAATAAATTCAAATGAATTGGAATGATGCTACAAAAATACCAAATTGGCATTGTGAATTAACGGCAGTATAGTTTTCAGAATATTTTTCATCTTAATAATTTCTTTCTTTCATTGTTTTTTGTTGTGTTGTGTGGCCTTTGATGCTGCTTAAACGGAGGGGTGGATGCGTGTGTGCGTTCTGTTTCCAAATATAAAGAAAAAATTTAAATAAAAATGGATTGGGGCGCTTACACAGATATATAAATAAATGCTAATGCCTTTAACGCAAACGCTGTGCCATTTGTGTTCTATTGCTGTAATGATGTTGTTGTTGTTGCGCCTGTTAATGATTTTGACTTTCAACGCGAGCGTGCGTTGCATTAAAAAGTCAAATTTCATGACTTCTATATGGTATTTGTATGTACATATCACATCAATTAACTGTATTGTTATATGTACATATGTCCATATCTGTTGCTTTAGTTGTATTTGTTGCTGTCAATGCTGACAGTTGTTCAAACACTTCGAGTATCATCAATAACAAATAATATATGTATATTACTTTATTATATACGATTTTTATTCAAGATAAGCACACACACTAACATTTTAACGCATTTGTGCCACAATATCAACAGCATTGCCGGTTAAAACTGAGCTTTACCTTGCGCTCGTATGAAAATTGAAATATTCTTCATCCTCATTATTGATATTTTTACGAACGTGTAATAAGCACTTAACCAGTTACTCACACAAACGGTTATCCTTCGCCTTCTCACTCCTTTATGCCTACCTACCACCACATTCACATGCCATCAGCTGTCATAATCAGTTGTGATCTGCTCATTTCCACTTTTGATTGCTTTGTTTACGCTCACTAAAATTAATGCAGAAAATGTTCATGACTGCGCAAATGCACACACATACACCCGCACACTTTGACATGTTGCATACATATGCATAAAGCGCGGTTTACACATACACGCGTCCGTATGGGGCATGCCTCTTTTCATAGCCTGTCATTCGGCGCTGTTTTTGTCACATTTTATAATCCTCTAGCAGAAACTCTCGCCAAGTTACTGCTCTTCAGCTGTGCATATATGTTTTTACACTGCATGTACTTAACTTTTCACATATCTATACACACACGTATATATGTACGTATGTTTCCATTTGCACTGTATATGTATGTATAAGTACTTGATATGCTGTGTCGCCAATGCGGTTGGCCTGTTGACAGCGGTAGCATTTTGGTGCTGGTTTTGCAAAATGTCATTTTATGGCATTTCAGCACTTGCTTTCCAACAGCTACAACAACAATAACTTTTGTTAACTACCTCAAAGCTGGCCTTCGTGTATCGTTTGCCACTTTTAATGCGCACAACATTAGCACAAAATTACTTGGGATGAAATGGAGAAATTTACAGCGTCCTTTATGAATCAATATTGAGGGTGTGTGGGTGTGTGCTATTTGTTAATTCTAAAATAGGTAAAAAAATGTTGGTAAAATAAAGTTTGCATACTTAAATATTGCTTTTTTGCTTAGTTTGGGTTAGTTTAATCTGGTAGAACAAAAAGCCACGCATAGACCAGTTTTGGGTCCTTTGCGATACCAGATGAAGTTGAATTGCTAGGTCCAAGAGCAGTAGTCATCATTTATTAGGTTGCCTGCGCTTGACGCGAATTTTCACAGACACTGTGGCCTCACTTTCGATACCTACTCCAATGTATCATACCGTGGGGACCCGATAACACAGTTTACTAAATAATATGTTTAATAATAAAAAACAATATTTCTCTAATATGTTTTAAATTTTCTAAATGCTTAGGAGTAAAATCTTCTATATAACTTTTAGTTGAGTAGACTTTGATAGTGTTTTCAAAAATATTTTGTTGAAATATATAAAAAAAAACTTGCATAATTGGAGAGTTTTTATGCCAGTATTAGGAAGCAAAATTCATCTGTTGAAAAAATTTATATAAAAGTAAAAAAAATTAATTTTAAAATCCTTTCAAAAAATTATAAAATTCAAAAAGAGTATTAACTCTCAAAATAAATCCACAAATTTTTGTTATAAAAAATTAAAACACGAATAAAAATTAACTTCGGCACCACAAAGCTTTAAATCTTCTCACAATTAATTTCTCAGAAATTTCTATACAAGAACGTAAGTTTGACCGGTCGGTTTGTATGGTAGCTATGTATGTGCTATAGTGACTCGATCTGAAAAATTTCGTCGGTGATGGCATCGTTGCCTTGGAAAATAATCCATGCCAAATTTCTTGACGATATCTCGTCAATTAAAAAGTTTTCCATACAAAGACATGTATTTTCATTTTCATTCAGCTTGTATGGCAGCTACATATATGCTATAAAGGTCCAGTATAGGCAGATTCGACAAATTAGTAACTTCTTAGGGAGAAATGCATGTATGCAAAATTTTATTTATATACAGACAACCCCAGCTCGTAAAAATCTCCAGTCATGATCAAATTCAAAATATTGTATCGAAATTTTACTTCCGACAACATGTCCGTTACATTGCGGCGGAACACTTTATGAATGCAAGTGCATACTCATAAATATTTACACACACATACCCGCATATGTGCTTGTGTGTTCATACGCCGGTCGTTGAAGCGCAAAATTTGCTATGGAAGCTGACAACTCGCCTCAAGACCGGATATAATATGCTGCCTGGCATCAGTGTTTATCTTGACTTTCTTAAGGCTGCTCAGCAATTGACGGTGCAAGTGGTGGTCTTTTGCAGATTGCTGTTGACACTCCGTCTTGTACATTTGTGTCGTTGCCCAACGCTAGCCCAAAGATATTTAGCCACAAAGCATCTTCCGCGGTGACTCTCTCACACCACCACTCGGCTTCGGCCGTATAGCTGACGATGTTCAACAGACCTGAAGGGTTGGTCGCTGCGCTAAGACTCGCTTTGTGGGGTAACTGTGAGTTTGCCTTCATCATTGGCGCGTGCAATTGTGTTATGTTAGCAACAATAACACTAATACTAACTAACTACGATTATATAAGCGGTTGCTGGGTCCCATGCTGCAGTGTCTTTGTAAAAAGCTCAGCGTCGCCTTGTCTCCTTGTCGCCCAGACATCTTTTGACAAATCTGGCGACAAGCGTGGCATGAACAGCCGAAGAAAGTCGTCAGCACCACCACAATCATGTATCCGTTCGAGTAATAACATAAAAAGGATATTGTAGAACATTTTCATAAGCAAGTGGCTGTGGCTGTCATGTTGCTTCGTCGCGTTGGAGGGTGCGAAATGGTTGCCAGTTATTTTGTCCGGAAGATGCATGCATATATTGTTTATAGTGAGTAGTGTATATATGTATATGTATATAAGAATGTGTGTGTAAAATTAATAGTAATGCTTGTGCACATATCCGTCTGTGCTAGTTGATTGCCAAATCGTTTTATTTCATAAAAAAATTTTAAAATTGTGTAAAATATTGAATTTTTTCGTTAGGGTTGTTCCATTTTGACGGCATTGGCGAACTCATTTTGAGGGATTAAGATTAAGGGACTAAGATTAAGTTTATAACTTTTAGCTTTTGTTGGCTGAAAGTACACTTTGGGGTTCTATAAATATTGTAGTGAAAAAAAATCTCATGTTTAATCCCTTGTACTGCCGTAATACATGAGTAAGTCCGCTTTAGCAGGTAAATTGGTAAATGCATTTTTGTTAAAACTCCAGCCTTCAAGTTGAAAATTTTAACCGTTTGCATTATCTAGTAAAATATATAAAGCCTGATAAAGACAAATTCAAGCCTTTTTCCTTGAATCAAAGAAAGTTTGCAAAGATAGGCAGTTTTTAAGACCCCAGACAGGCCTATCTTCTTAAGGGGTTACATGTTTTTAGGGGTTTCAAAACCTTGATTTTTCTTATGACTACATTAAATTCTAAAAAACATCTAGAATGTTGTCCTAAATTTTCAAGTAGATCCAATTAACAGTTTCGGAGACACAGCCTTGAGAACTTGGGCGCTCGAGGTTAGCTAGGCTAAGTGAGTACCGACCTTTATGAAATTTTACACAAGTCTTACAGATATATTTCTTGGTCGAAGAAATTTTTTTTGTTTACAACTATTTGAAAAAAACATGTCTAAAAAATTTTCACTGAAATTTTAATTTTTTTGTAAAAATGTCTGCCAAAAATTCAATTTTCAGTTTTTTTTTGTTCCTTCGTCCAAGTTATAAGTTAAGGTTTCAACTAAAACACGTAGTTTTTCAATTTAGATGCTCTTGTATGGAGTTATCCTGACAGCGCGTGTGCATCTTTTTACTGAGAGATCACCGGAAATGGCGTCGCAATGGCGGAGTTTAAAATATTTTTTTTTCCAAAAATTTCAAAATTTCTTTGTTTATAGTGTATGTTTGTAACAATAGAAAATTAGAATAAAATATTTTATTTTTTATTTGAGAAAAAAAAGTTTGAAAAAAGGTTGTTTTTACCCGAGGAAACCCATGTTACCCCTTAAATAATAATAATAATACCCAACGATTACCCTCCTCCCGCCCAACCGACGCGAGGGGCGCAATCCGCGAACGGGCGGAATTAGCCGAGTCACAAAAGGCAGGAGAGTTTTAAGAGTTGCGATCTTAAGCTGCTCAGCTACAGAAACAAAAATGTCAACAGCTGAAATTAAGAAATAGATTAAAGTTTATAATTTTTAAATGTTACTTGTTAAGAGTAGATAAAATAATTTTTTTAATGGTAAAGAGTGAGTCTGTTAGATCAAATGTGCTGGAATGAAAATTGAAATCATGAGATATACGGCGGAATGGTCCGTTTAACTCAAAATTTGTTCTAGAAAATTTTAAAAGTAAGGGTCTAAACTGCCTGGTAGGGGGAGCGGGAACGTTAAAATTAATATCAGATAAGAGAGATGTGCTACAGACTGACCCATTCATGGGAAGATTTAAACTGGAATCCCAATGCAAATGATTTAAGGCAAAAAGTAAAAATTGTGATTTAAGGCAGCAAAAATTGAACGGACTCTAACTTATCCGAATGGACTTGGTAACTAGGGTTCCAAACCACAGAAGCATACTCCAATATAGGCCTCACCAGAGATGTAAAAAGAATTTTTGTGGTAAGCGGATCTCTAAATTCTTTAGACCAACGTTTAACAAAACTAAGAGCGCCTTTAGCTTTAAAACCCGTGGAAGATACGTGAAGATTAAAGTTGAGTTTGGGGTCCATAGTTACTCCCAGATCAACAAAACTGCATACTTCCTCCAACCTAAAGTTTTGTATTGCGTATGAGGTAGGGTCTACAGCTCTACGTGAAAAGCACATCGTTTTACATTTTTTAAGGTTCAATGGCATGTCATTTCTATCACACCAAGAAACCATGTTGTTTAAGTCTGTTTGCAACTGACATCTTTCACTGTTTGAAGTATATGTTTTAAAAAGTTTTACATCGTCAGCATATAATAAAACTTTTGAAAACTTAACAACAGGTGATATGTCGTTAATAAATAACAAGAACATAATTGGACCAAGATGGCTACCTTGAGGAACGCCTGAAGGAACATTGATTATGTCAGAAAAAGTATCTTTAAATATGACTTGTTGAATTCTATTACTAAGATAAGAAGCAACCCATTTTAGAAATTTTGGTTGAAAACCAAGAAGATCAAGTTTATTTGGAAGAATTGAATGGTTTACTTTATCAAAAGCTTTACTAAAATCTGTATATATAACATCAGTATTCTTATTCTCCCTAAAGCCCGTTGATACATGTGATACAAATTCAAGCAAATTAGTTATGGTAGATTTCCCTTTACGAAAACCGTGCTAAAAATAAGAAATTAGTGGAGAGATCCGGAAGGTAATGTCGTCTGTTATAATTGCTTCAAAAAGTTTAGGTATTGCAGACTACTTTGCTATTCCCCTATAGTTTTCAATAGATGACCTAAATCCACTCTTATGCAAAGAAATTATAAATGACTTTTTCCATATGGATGGAAATAAGCCTTGCATAAGAGATGAGTTAAATAGTTTTGTTAGGGGTTGGTATATATGTATATTTGGCACATTTCTTAAGAAAGCATGAGGGAATCATATCTGGGCCGTAATTGTATGGTTGTTCTAACATATTTAACTGATTTAAGACGTCTGCTTCGGAAATGGTAGGTGCATTAATGAGTTAAGTTAAGTTGTTGTATATGTTTTTTTATTTAATTCTATTGAAGACCTAAAAAATATTTATAATATGGCAAATATTTCATAGAAAGAACATAAGTGTGGGTTGAATTTTTTCATAAATGAAATGTAATGATTTTAGTACATTTTTCGAATTTCATTAGTGAAAAAATTTGAAAAAAGACTTAAATGACCAAATTTGTTTATAACATATTTTGGCGTATTTTTTACATTTTATTTTAAATGATTTATATTTACAAATTTTTACCTATTTATGATTATTTGGTTACATTATGTGAACATTTATTCTCTTTTATTATTGCAATCCTTATTAATTCTAAGAAAATGGAATTTTATTATTTTCGATTGTTAAAGCTTTCTTTATTTCGAATATTTGAGCTGATGGCTTATGGTCTTAAGCTGCAAAATTCCTTGAAATAGATATCAAATATTATGCAGTATTGTCTCTTACGTAAAAATTATAAAATTTAGTTATTTCTGTTATCCTTTGCTTCAGCGTTGCACTGTCCTTGCAGCTTACCGGCAAGTGCTGCATTTGCCCAAGCAACTGCTTACTAATCCGCTTTGTAGTTTGTTATATCACTTTGCTTATTTAATTTCCACTGTATTTGTTTTGAAGACAGACATTGCAACATACATATTTACTCAATCAACTTTATTTTTAATTTACCTAAAATCGTTTTAATATTACAAATTGAACACAGCTGACAACCGAATGCGCCACTTCCGGCATTCAGGCACGCTCACCCTCACCCCCGCCAACCATAATCTAATTCCTAAAACATTTACCAACACTCCATAGCATTACATATTTATAAGGCTGTGTGTACAGCAACAACGCAACACCACCCTCCATATCACGAGGTAATGCCAGTTGGCTTTAAAGGAATATGTGCAACCCTCATCACAGCGCCGGCTAAGCTTTGTAACATTTTGAACACTTCTGCTAAAATCCCACACTCTTTTTCCATTTTGCTTGTTCGGTATGCTGAATTATTTTCGTATTTTTCGTTTATCCATTTCCTCGGCGACCACTTGAGCAATGTCCTTGCAGCCCCTTTTCGTTGGCGCAACTGTGTATGTACCTACATTTTGTGCGTTTATCCAGCCATCTTTGTGTTGTGCTTTGTTTTATTTTCCACCACCCCCTCCTGCCCCATGCACGCAGAGTTACCCTCACCCATGCGCAGGCATTTGCCCTTTTGTCCGTGCACTTGTGTTTTATATCCACAAAATGAGTCATGCAAAGTATCGAAACAATGTTGCCGACGCTAAGCTTTGCACTTGCAACACACAGATACATATATATTTACATACATTTATTATATGTATGTATGCATACAGAACTTAGACCCTCTTACCGTTATGCATGCTTGTCATTCGTTCTGTTGTTGTTGGTGCTGTTGTTGTCGGCATTTTTGTTTATTCTCTTTTAGCTTATTTGTTTTGTTATTTCGTGTCATTCGAAAGCTTAGCGTGTAAACACCCAGCGCAAGGCGTTTTTTCTTCACCTTCACCAGCTGCTAACTCCCCAAGCAACTTGTGAGGGTTGTGTTAGCGTTTGGCGGACTTCTTAGCCGCTCTGCGCTATTCGTGCACCATTTTGTGGCAAGTTAGTTGGCGAGGAAGTAATTTCACATTTTTTACTACTTTTCCATGCACTTTCGTTGGCGTTTGCTACGTGTTTCTTTATTCAATAAAATACGAAATCAATAAAGTAAGGCAACACTGTTGTATATTTTAATTTGTAAATAACATCAACTTGCGTATATTTCACTTTATGTGAGCCAGTAAGTAGTAAGAAAGCGTATAAATCATTAGAAAGCGTCGCTTACTTTGTATTGTTTTAAATAAATTAATAAATGTATTGTTGTGTGTGAAGTTGGTGGTTAAGCTTGAAACTACCTGTATCCCTGATGTATAAACCCTGTATAGCAATTAATTCATAAAATTTAATAGAAGCAGTATACTTATTTAGGTAAATAGTAACTGTGCTAGTCTTCTTCTTCGTTTTGCATAATTACTCAAAGTAAAAACGCGAGCGCTTGAAGTGTGCTTGAGAGCTAAGTTAGTTTCGAAAGTTTGCGAAACAAAATATCAGAAAGGTTATTTTATAAAATAAATTAAAAATAAGCCCATAAAGTTAGTAGCCCTTCTTCGTTTCGTTATTTCTCTGCTCGCTATCTCTACTCGCTGCTCTTTTGTAGAAAAATGTACATGTAAAAGCAATAACTAACTTAGCGAGTTGAATTCTATATAAGATCTCTATAAGCCAAGTACTTTTTTATTACTTGAGGTGGCATCAACAGTTTCTAGCAAAGAAAACAGCGCTACAAAATTGCTTAAATACCTATTAGGGGACATATACAATGCAACCTGTAAGTGCTGTTTGAATAAATGCTATAGTTCGATTCGCTACTCTTTAGGGATTGGCTGTAAAACCGCTGGTATAGTGCGTTAGATACTCTACTCTCTAGCGTTTGGTGAAGCGAAGGGTTATCCAAGAGGTGCTTCTATAATGAGGAAGCTTTTTGTAAATATTTATCGGTCCTTTATAGGCTCTTTTTGAGTGCAGTGATCTTGCATATGTCGATTGGTTTCCTCTCTTATATGTTAATTTTTAATTAATCCTCAAAACAAATGTTTATGAGTATTAAATACATTTCTAATAATTAATTTTCTCTTTCTCTCTTTACAGTACTTCCTCCGTTCATACCATTATGCGGCGGTGAAGTAAAATTGATTTTAACAAGGTGAGTTCAGAGAGTGGATTTTACTACATCTTTTCTCCTTAAAATTAAAATTATTTTTTATAAATTTGAAAAATAGTTTATTTAAAAACTCTGGAAAGGTTTGACACTCAACATTTTCAATACCAATTCATTTACATATCTCAGTTTCATTTTGAAATATTTTTGCCATGGAATTCTTAAAATTTATTATTTCAAGTAAAAAAATATATATAAAAGTAGTAAGACTTTTTAATTTAATTTTCGCGCTTAAACACATTCGTTAAAATATTTTCGGTGCCGAGCCGTTCAGAATCTTGGAAAAGGACAGCGGTGATAATTGTTTGTCACGAGCACGTGTTTTTAATTGATATAAATTGGTCGAGAACGCGTTGACCGCGAACCACGTCTAGGACGGCCACAACACCGTCAATATAATAAAGTAGTTGGTGTTTGAGAATCGATAATTAACAGTCAGAGACCTTACTGGCTTCGTCTAAATATCGGAAGAATTTGTGAAAACCATTTTGAATGATTTTTTGGACCTAAAAAAAGTGAAAGCACGATTGGTACCTTTTACTGGCGATGAGTCGAGGATCTATGCTTACGACCCGAAAAGAGATGATCGATAGGCCGAATATGGTGCAAAGGTGAGCCGAAACCGAAAAAATTAAATTCAATTAAGAAGACTTGCTCGTGACAAACAGTTATCACCGCTGTTCTTTTCCAACATTCTGAACGGCTCGGCACAGAAAATATTTTAATGAATGTGTTTTCGCACGAAAATTAAGGTTTTGTTGACAGTTTTCTTCGATTATCAAAGTGTGGTGCACTCCGAAAACCTTGCGATAGATCAAACTTTCAAAGGAATACTATTCTGCGTGTTCTGCGTCGTTTGTGTGAAACTTTCGTAAAAAGAGGTCGCAATTATGGGCCGAGGGTTCTTGGTTTGTGCAGCATGATAATGCACCGTCGCATACTGCATTGATTCTTCGTGAGGTTTTAGCCGAACTTTCAAATTTCGAATTATCACGCGGCAACCACAGTATCTGTGAAATCTCCTGATTTAGCTCCGTGTGTCTTCTATCTATAATATTCAGCAAACTCAAACGATTGCTCCGAGAAAACCATTCTGAGTCAATTGAAGGCTATTCCGAAAATTGACTTTGACAACTATTTCAGGGAATTGAAAAAATGTTGGCAAAAGTGTATTTGAGGCCAAGGGGTATCACTTTGAGGGGAACGACATATGTAGATTTCGAAGAACTTTTAAAAATTTTAAAATAATGAACAAAGTCTTACTATTTTTTGCTCATAGTAGTATGCAATTAAAAATGCAACGTAACAGTACTACGTAACTGTATTAACTTAAACTTACGTAAGCTATGATATCCTTCTTCTTATTCATTGGTTAAAAGCTTGTAAATTCTATTGCACTTTTATTGAAATTTAGAACGAGTTAAAGTTTGCTTGCATTTCCTCCCTACCGGGAGGTAATATGTCGCATATGCATATATATGCATGTATGTGCATATTTCGGTATATTTAAATTGTCTGCGAAGCCATAATAATTAGTTATAATCGGCTTTCGAATACTCCAATTCCCTTTCAACCATAGAGATACTTATGCAATCGAATCACTTAACATACTATAAATTACATGCGAGAAATGCCCCTATATTACATACATAGTATATGGTTAATGCATTTATGAATATTTAAAGACCACTCGGGCAGCTTACATGCAGCACACACCACACTTTGACTACTTAGCTTCAATTGTTACAGCGGCAAGTTTAAATGCATTTTGTTGCACATAAGTGTAGCATAAATACGAACTTGAATACATGCGAAGTTAGTCAAATATGCATCTGAACATATGGATGCAAAAGAGGTTATATATAAACGGAAGGTGTCAGTGGAGCGAAATCTTTCTATATAGCTAAAAACTAACCCTTCCGCACATATAGCCTCTCACATAGTAGAATTCTGTATAAAATGATATTTCGCATATATTTTCCATAATTCCACGTAGTACCACAAAATGTGGGCCACAATTGTCATGTGTGGTTTGCGGGTGGCAGAACTGTCGACCCGTCAGCGAGACTAACCTACCCCCACGCAGGCGTACTCCTGACCCGACTGTACGGCATTGTCAATGGTGAAATTCCCGGTTGATCTCCAACCGAATATTTGTGTATTTGAGACTGTCACTTTGTCAGACAGACAAAAGTACAAAATTGTCATATGTTGGTACTTTCTTGTTGTTGTTGGAGCAAGCCATGCTGCTGCTACAGTTGCGGCTGTTAGCGTTGCAGCTGCCATTGCTGCCACTGTTGTTGTCACAGCTGATGTTGACAGTTATAAGGCAATGGTAGCAATATTGGTTTTGTGTCAACTCGAATACAGTCTATTTGAGTGTTTTGCATTCCCCAGCCGTTTGGCTGCCTTGCGCCGTGCCGCCCTGTGGCCCTTTTGCCTCGCCACTTCGGCTGCTGACTCTTGTCTGTTTTGTATGACTTGTGTTTGGCTCTATAGTACAGAGCTTATGCCATATGTCTCTCTAATCGGATCACGCTGGCTCACAAAATTGTTGTAGTAGATTTTATGACACAACCAGTGAACTGCCAGCATTTGGCTCTGGCAAAGAGTTGAACAACCCACATTGAGGTTGGTAACAACACAACACAACAAAAAGGAAACACAGCAAAAAAACAATAGAAAAAGACGCTAAAAATGGCTTATATTGTCCCATGCAACAGTAGTTGGAGCAGCGAATTGACAAGTGTTTGCATATGCGAATGCATGCACTTCCATGTTTGACTATGAGTGCGAGTGTGTGGCGTGTGTGTGCAGGGGAAATGCTCGTAAATAAATTAGTAAAGTTTTGGAATATAACTTTTATAAAATTCCGCACGTGAATTCTGTTTCTGATTTGTTGACTTATTTGCTTCGGAAATGCAAATTCAAAGAGTGTTTTGTTAAAACTTTCGGAAAAGTTGTAAACAATATTTGCAAATTAATTAAAGATGTTAGGTTATTAATATCAAATGTGGGGAAACAATTAAAATTTTATTTTGAATTTATGAAAGTTTATAAAAATTGTCTGCATAATATTCAAATTCAGTAAAACAAATTTTTGTTGTTAACCAAGCAATGCTTTACATAAACCCATTATATAACCAATATATACCCATTATATATCCATTATATAACCATTATATACCCATTATGTATCCATTATATAACCAATATATACCCATTATGTATCCTTTATATGTACCTATTATATACCCATTATATACCCTTCATATACCCATTATGTACCCATTATATACCCACTATTGTCCAATAACTATTATCGATTACGACCTCGAACCTTATCAGTTTGTGATCTTGACTCCCAATATAGTCTATAGTTTCAGCAACTTGGACTCGGGCGCACTAGAAGTGTTATGCTGACTTAAATGTGATCAGGTGCAGACAGACTATAAAAGTGGAAGCATTACTGATTTTATTGTGCTTGATCGACTTGAAATAAATCAGAATGTCATGTCAGATAATTTTTTATCAAAAATTGTACTTTACTTCATAAGGCTTTTTCAAGTACGTTTAAACAATGGGCATCGCTTGTAAAATCTACAAACACAAACAAAAAAAACAGAAGAAAAAATTAGTTAGTACCTCAATATATTGCATTCGCTTCTTAAAAAATTTAACAAATTTAGAAAAACATTTGAATGCAATAATAAATACGAATATCCTTTACATTATTTTCGAAAACACCAAACAAATTTAATACATATAAATTATATATTTGACACAGTTATGACTGCAACAAATCATTCCCTTGACCCACATTTGGCAAACAGTTTATTGTAGCATATTTTCATATTTTCATATGCGACATTTTTCACATGTTTGCCCAAAAGTTTAGCCTTCATATAGAATTTATTACTAATATCGACTAATACAGCAAACCAAATATGCGTGTATTTGTGCAGCAATAAATTCGTTAGAATCAATTTGCCAACAGTTGCCAACTTTTGTGCCCTTTTTCGATTTCCACACAGAGAACACTAACAAAAGTCAAATAATACAGAGAATCAGCTGCAAATCGCTGACGCCACATGCTGTGACGAATTGAATTGAACTGCTTTACAAACAAGCAAACAAACACATAAATAAAAGTTCAACTCATAAAGTGACGTCAGTCTGGCCGCCTGGCGCTGCTATCTAGCATGATTGCTTTGCTGCCCATGGCGTAGGCGTAGAAAGATTTGTTTTCAGCCTGTTAGGCGCCCTCCAACGGCCGTTGGCTGCCAGTAGCAGGAGCAGCAGTATCGTCAGCGACAGCGACAGCAGTCGGAGGAGGCTCTGACACTGCCACTTATGTACTTGCTGCTGCCGCCCTTAGCATCAGCTTATTGCTGATTAAATGTCAAAATGTGATAAGCGTCAGCGCGGCGCTGATTTTACAGCTTCAATTGTCGTTAACTCGGCTGTTTGCCTCGCATCCCCTCCTGTTTGGCTGCGACGAAAGCACTTGGCCTCAACATCCTTTCGTGCCATGTCATTGGTGTCATATTCTTGCGCTAGTGGCTTGTTCTATCCAGCCGACGTGGTCTTATTATGCTTCTTCTTCATCATCTTCGCCTGACATTTGCCTTTTCAATTTGTGCCTCCTTAAGTTTTATTGCGCCTTCTTTAGCTTTTATATAACAATTTTATCGTGTTTCAAAAACAAGCTGTGCTGCAAGTTAAATTTAATGTTCAAAATAGCGCAGATATCAACATTTGATTTACGTAAATTTACATAAATTTTAAAGCAAAGTTTGAAATATGGTTCCATGAAGTCAGTTAATTTCGTGCTTTTGCTTCTTCTCTACAGAAAAAGAAACATTTTTTCTCATATCGTCACCAAAAATGCAAAATAACCTAACATCACTTTTCATAAGTATACAGTCGAAAGAAAAACGATTTAATATATATAATAGAAACCACTCACATTAAAAAAATAGTTTTGTTTATAAAATGGTTGTATATTGGTTATAAAATGGATATGTTGGTTATCAAATGGTTATTATTACTAATATATTGGTTATATATTAGTTATATCAGACAGCGGAAACTGAAAATTTTATGCTACATATATGTGATGTGATGTAGTGAATCCTAAGCAATAAGAAACTCAATTTCGATTTTTTTTTTGATGATACGTTGTTTTGCCTTTTAGGTGACGATACATTACTTATGTATCGACGAAGCATTGTAAATCAAGCAAACATTTGTTGAGGCTATTCTATTCTAGCTTATTAGCCTAGTTTTCCGAAGGCCTAACTAGGGAGATGTTGCCTATCTAGCGAAAGCTTCAGAGTGGTGTAGAAGTAACTAGGTATTTTCACCACAGCTTCCTCAATATGATTTTGCCAATTTTTCCTTTGGTACTTTTTAAAGCTCTAAATCCTAACATAGAATATGTTTCTTTGAAAAAACTGAAAATAACACAAAAAAATTTCAATTGATGCCAGAACTGAAGGCGGTTAATTTAATAAAAACAAACTTTAAAATATATTTATGTCTCTAATCAATAATACAATTAGATCAACACGGCGCCAATAAATGCTGATGCCAGATATGCATTTATACAATTTTTTAAAGAGCATTGAACTATCCCACTCGAACAAGCTGCTTAACCCCCTTTCAACAATTCATTTATTGCGTCATAGTTATAAATATTCACCTTTCTTTACGTAACTCTACTTTCCAATAACGGTCTGGAGTTCAGCGTTCGATTAGAACACTCGGAACATGCTTAGTATTAATAACCTACACCTACTTCCTTTTTTACTAAAAATAATTGCACTTTTTCTCACAGATACGCATACCGTACTTGTAGCTGCTATGAACTACGCCCGTTCAACGCCAGCAGATTATTTCAGCTAATAATAGATATTATAGGTTCTAAAGCTCTTGAATCGCCAAAGCGGCTTAAAAATCACCCACATTCGCTTACACATAATTTCCAAGTGGCCACACGTATGTAGTCGTCTTCCAAATACAAACGCATAAGTCAAAATAAGTGGCCACAAAGGTAGACAGTGATTTTTCAGGTTCGTTAGCACTTCCTGCTGCCACACAGACGCGCTTAAGCATGTGTGGCAAGTGGTGTCATTCCAGCGGCTTAAGCTGCCCACATATCGGTACATATTTACATAAGTATGTGACTGTGATTTCTCAACCAATAATTAAGAGTTAGACATACTATATATCAAAGTCAACGGTGGCGCTTTATAATATATATTTCTCGTTTTTTACTTAGATGGAATCTATGCCTGCCTGCGAGAAAGTAGCAGCAGCAGAAAACCAACATTTTTCTACTCAAGTGAGTCCACTTGAGTTGTGACTAAGAATAGACTTGAGGAAAAATCGGTAGAAAATAAATGTGTAGAGAACACAGGCGGGTAACTTGTTGTGTGGAGACTCACGCGGCGTAGGCTACAGTGTATATGAAGGCCTGCATAGATACTATTGTATTGTGTTGTATGTTGACATGTATGTATATGGCGCGGTGTCTCACTAAATTAAAATGTTACCTATTATCATAATTCAACGATTTATTGTAGCCACCTTCCTGTTTTCCTCTGGGCTTCGCTTTTTGTTGCTTCCTACTCAAACCGATCACTTCCTTCTCTGCTGATTGTCGCTGTATTAGCATTTTGGAATTGGAATGTCGTTGGCTATATGTACATATATGTATATGTGAAAAGTTGGATCTACACATATATGTACATATGTAAAGATTTGCATGCGTTGCTTTGTTTGTACCAGCGAGACTTGTTAACTCGTTATTGGTAATCAAGTAGGCCGTTTCCTTTACAGCGTCGCCTTTTTTCAACAGTTTCTTTCATAATTTCTCATTCATTGCCTTAGCTTGTATGTATATGCATTAATTTGTTTACTTTCCTCTTTAACTGACATCGACTACCTTGAGCCATCGCAGGCAGACAAAGGTGAAAAAAGAAAAGCTAGCCGTTGCGAGTGTGCGCTAAAAACACTATTAAGTCTTGACTCGCTTCATTGCTTGCAAAATCTTGCACGGCGAATCGCACACCTGAGTATGTACACGCATTAAAAATGCGCATTTTAAAAATAGTATTTTCAATTTTGCGCGTTTTCTTGCATTTGTTGCTCCTTTTTTTCCTGAGTTAACGCTGTGGCGATCTCTCTGCCAAGTACGTCAAAACTTTTTCGATTTGTGCGTCGAGGGGAGAAAATCACCATAAAGCGTAATGGCTAAAACAGATTTAAACGCATGATCTGCGCGAACCGATCGTCAGCTTGAACCGCCTCTTTTAGTCAGCACTACTGCAACAATACCATACATACACAAATAGTATATATCCATTTATACCGATTATTTGGGAAGCACCGAGCGCATCGAACGCCAACCCTTTGATGACAGCTTTTGTTTTTCAGCCAGGCGGCAACTTGCTGCTTCACTTGATTGCTTACAAATTACAGTCAAATGCCGAATATCTAAAATTCCGTGTAAGCGCTGGCCGTTTGCTCCCTTTTGTCATTGTTGACTCGCCGTCGAAACCTTAATTAAGGAGTCCTGTTAAAGCGGCGCTTTTACTCAGCCACTATACTATACTACATACAATGGTAAGGGCGTACGAACGGTTTGTGTTTAACTGCTGCTTTTCTGTGATTGTTAATGCTGCGGCTTAGTTAGGTTGATCCTGCAGCGGCCAGTGCTTCACAGTCACGCAAGTCAACTTATATAAGTCACTGTTGGTGTGCATACAAACGACCTAACTTAAATATGTGCGTGTGTGTTTGTATATGCCTGACTGCTTTATTATACCCCGATATTTTCTCGCATTTCATTAAGTCCAAGCCAGCGAACACTTGGCCTTGTATGTGTGTGTGTGCTCGGGCTTTTGTTGTAGGGTTCATGGTTTTTAATAATAGTCCTTGCAGCTGTGCCTCATTTATGGAGATTTCTCCGGTTATTGGACAGCAAACAATTCCTCTTTTTGGCCCTGCCACTCGTTGTGATTAAGCGCCATATTCGGCCGTAACGTTTATTATTTACAGTGCAGCAGAGAAGTGTGTGTGTGTGTGTGGTGTTGTTGTAATTCATACGTTTATATGCTTTTTTGGCTAGCACCCAAAGGATTTCGTACTCTTCTCATATTCAATATTTAAAATGAAATCATTTCTCTTAAAGTCTTTAATTTAAATAATTGTTTCGGATAGATGCTAATATTATATTTCATGAAAAAAAAAAATCGAAAAATAAAAAGTATAATTTCACTCGAAAATCTTATAAACGGAGTGTTAATTTTTTTAATGTATGAAAAACATATTTTTTTCTGAAAAACCTCTTTAAAAATCATTTTTTATTATTTTTTTCATTTTTGAAAACTAATAATCTACAGGAAAACTCTCTCGCCTTGTTACATATGTAAATGTTTCGTATGACAAGAAAACCATCGTTTTTATTGAGCTTTTCGTAGAAGCAGAGACATCATAAATATTTGTCGAGTCGAGCCTAGGTAGTTTTTTCTCTCAATAAACTTAGTCTTAATACATAAACAGGAACTTGTGCATGGATAGGTAGGTAGGGAGGTAGGACTAAATCCACCACACTCCGGTATCTCCTGTCTGCATCACTTCGTGCTTCTGATGAAGTACTTCAGTACGAAAAGTCTTATCTCCGCAACCTCCGATACGTCATCAAGATACCCTCGACCGATTGTTACGATTATTTTCTTATAGAAAGACTTTCATTCGCATAGATAATGTTTTATAGTCTCTTCTTCATTTACCTCTAGACAGCTTCTAAAATAAACATAGACCTACTGGTCTTTGGTAATGTCAGATGGACGCTCAGTTTAATTTTATGTGAACATAAATTCCCACAGGCTGTCAACGTTTTTTGTAAACGTTAAGAACGACTTGGTGTCTACGTTTGATACTTCGTTCAGTCCTTTGAACTCCGAAACTTCTAGATACTTGAATCGAGTTCTAGATAGTGCTGGTCAAAGGCATGGGAGGTGTTACTTATGCCCATCCGGCTCGCAAGTGATGCCAGTACGTTATGACCTGTTAAGAGACTAACAGCCGTCCAGCAGTCTCTTTGAGACCGTGTGAATAAGAAGCAAGCAGATTTTCCTAAGGGTCTCTTGCACATGATCTTGGCGATCCGGCATGTATGTACTTAAAACAGTCCGTTGAAAATTTCGTTGTATATCGAGCCTAATTTCTTCCGTATTTCCTGTACATATTAGATCGGCAGACAAATGACACTTTTGGCAATTGTATGAGCAGCTTCGGGTCCCGGAACTTCTTTGTGGCCTGAAGCTCTGTATATATGCAGCCGCTACATCTACTGCTTCCCTGCAGATTGAGATTATTGCCTTAAATGTTGTCTGCCTGTCGACGGACATATATATTTCCTACAACTTTAACTCAAACTTCGTTTTTTCAACTTTGTTCAGCAGATCTTCCGTGTTTTTTTTCCTCAAAATAAAATTCATAATTTCAGACATGTCTACATTCAGTTGGTTTTTTTTTTGTACAAATAATTCTTCAATCAAACTAAAATATTTTTTGTTCAAAATAGTAGAATGCGTCGCTTGTATGTATAGTATGTATGCTACTATTTTTAACTTTTTCTGTTATTTTTCTTTATATTAATGTTCCATCATACTGTTTAGTCATTTTTCGGGTTTTCTATATTCCTTCATTTCCTAACCAACTTTCATATTTTTATGGAATACCGAAAGCTGCAATGTGAGCTCAGCTATCCGCGTTTCGATTAAATGAATATTTTGACATGATCAACACCTTCTAATTTCCTTGTCTGCTCGGTAATTAATCAAAGCGTTATCGAAAATTGTGACGCCTTGGATTTTAAAGCAAGCAATCTGAACGTAAAAATATACATACTTTCTTATTCATGAATAGATCAAACACATATATATATATGTATATGTATTTAAATAAATCAAACATATGTACATACATATATATATATAAAATTTAAACCATATTGCTCTGTCTTTTTTCCAAGAAACGAAGGTGACAGGTTTTTTTGTCCACTTTTTTACTTCCAATTGTTTTTGTTATTAGATACTATTTTTTTCATAATCTCGATTGCTCTCTGCGCATGCTTTGTTCCAACATATTAACATATAAAATGCGTTCAACACAAAACTACTTAGTAGAAAAAGAGAAGAAGGAGGCTAACTAAAAGCACATATTTATGCAGAGTTTAAATAAAACATAAAATTACTCATAAATTAAGGTGGGTCCGACAACTAACTGGTTCGCTGGCACATCATCATCGACATGCTTGACAGCAACATTAACAATTTGGCGCCCACACACGCCTCAAGACAACCTTTGGCTATTTGACAATACAACGAAATATTTACACAAAAGCCAAAAAAAAAACAAAAAAATAACAACAAAGAAGTAATAATAATAACAAAAGAAAACAAAAGCAACGGCATGGCCTAAACGTTGAGCTTTGGCTGCTACTTCCATCACGACTGTGACGATGCTTCGCTTCAGCTTACAAGCGCCATATGCGGGGAGTTTGCGTACTCGGCTTACAAGCGCAGTACTACCAAAAATAAATATAACAAAAAACCAAAAAAAAAGAATCACAAAATAAATAAACAAAATTATAAATTACAAGAAGCAATAAAAGCAGCATCGTTCGGAGAGTAAAAATAAAGGAGTATTTTAAAGAAAAATAAGAAAAAATGGCTACTTCGGCTATAACAAAGCCATAACACCCTTCACAGCTCAGATCGTGGCATTATCTTGGTCTTGGAAAAATCTAACCATTGTCAAGACAATAAAGTTTTCTATGCAAAGGTTTGTACCGCTGTAATAGTTACAAGCACTGTACTTTGATCGATCAGCTCTAACGTCAGGTTCGAACAATATGTTCAGGACTGTAAAATTTGACATTGTAAATAATCTGTGCTGAATTTCGTGAAAGTATTTTGTCAAATAAGTTAGACCTCTGGCTATTTGACAATACAACAAGACAATTTTGTAGTCTTCCCATATTGGCTATTTCAACAAATCAACAGTTTCCCAAGAAGGACATCCGCCAAATATCAGTTCCATATCTCAAAACTTGAGAGACTAGTTCTAGTACATATAAGCGGATAGACAGACGAATAGGAGGGCATGACTAATTCGACTCGGCTCGTCACGCTGATAATTGATATATGTATGTGACCCGGTCTACGAAAAGGGGGCTAACCTGCGAAAACTAGTTTTCTGGGGAAAGATGTTAAAAATAATCGTCAGTTTCTCGTTATTTCATTAATTGTTCTCTTTTTTTTTTTTGACACCTAAGCCCCCTTTTCTTAGACCAGGTCACATATATGTATATGCTTTATAGGGTCTCCAACACTTTTCTGGGTGTTACAAATTTCGTGGTAGACTTAATATACGGCACAATGTTAAGGGTATAACAATAAAGTGTGTCATTTTGCGTTTCATATTTATATGTTAGTATTTATGTAGTGGTGCAACAATAAACATCAAACTTTTCCGAGACAAAACCACTGCAATGCTAACAAATCATAAAAACTTGTCAAAAGCTGCACGTCAAAGACACTCACAGCCCACCTTAAAATGGCAGTGCCACAAAAGATAAGCCACAGAGAGACAAATCAAAATTCATAAGCTTTTGTGCCACTGAAAAGAACAACAAAACAGCACAACAACATAATGCAACAACAAGACATGTGTAGTTTCTTCCTAAAATTTACAAAATAAATTTAGATTAATTTTTGCCAAATTTGGTTGCGCACCAAAAATATTTCGGACTTGCTGACGCCTAAAATGCAATTACAGAAACAACAAAAATATATAAACAACACTAACAAAACATAAAAACCATAAACATTCATCAGCTGCCAGTCGGTAGTATTATATCATATGTATGGATGTGTTAGATTCTATTTGGCAGCCGAGTTGATTTCGCGGCGCTTTAGGCAGCCGAGCAAGAAGCTGTCGCGTTGTTAACAACTTCATTATGTGCCGCTTGGTGATAAATCAGCAGTGAACTGGCCTCAAACACAAAAATCGTAAAAAAAACAACAAAAACAATAATTTTTAAATCCGAAAAGCACATTCCAGCGCCACATTTTGGCCATTACACGCCCTACTGGAAAATACCAAACGAAGTAAAAATAATAAAATTTAATGAATTTCAACCAAGTGAAAT
Source organism: Bactrocera tryoni (assembly GCF_016617805.1). NCBI lineage: Eukaryota > Metazoa > Arthropoda > Insecta > Diptera > Tephritidae > Bactrocera > Bactrocera tryoni. Next base: position 46,583,402 of record NC_052502.1, read on the forward strand.
ACTGTTGTGTGTGGGCAGTAATTTGCATGAAATGTAAATTTATTTTATTTGCTCGTGTTTGCTGGCGTAAGTTATTAACTTTTAATTAAAACGAAAAACACAACGAATGAAGTGACTAATATGCCAGCTAATATATGCATTCATGCTTTTTTGGATTTTTTCTATAACACTAGCTAATAATAAAGCTTAAATATTTAGTTGCATAACGCCGATTTTAATGAAAGCGTTACTAAAATTGGGCTGGCCACAAAACGCCAAATAATCAAAACTGATGTGAGTATAATAAATGCTCACACTTTTGGGTCGAAGCATAAACTGTTGAATCTATTACTGCGCATTTGAATGATTAATAAAATTGCGATACAAAGCATAATGCGGTGTTATGAATTAATATAATGTATACAATAGCTTTTTTTAATTTTCGAAAAAAAAGATATTTTATTTGCGAGCTTTGCTATATTTTTTGCGCTTCCCTCATATACCGTATATTGTTTAGAACAGCTTTAAAATTGATTAGCAGTATTATTTCTAACACTTTTGTCGAGTAGAGCCTCACTCAAGTGACTGGTTAATGATTATGTAGACCTTATAGTCTTGGAATGCATCGAAAGTCGACTGATTTACATGTATTATGGGTTTTATACAAGGAACAAAAACTGGCAGAAAGTTCTGTTGTAAGATACACTTGCATATACAACGACTTTTTAAAAACAACGATGTTTTCGCACAGTCCAATGTTGATCTAAATTCGTGATTTATAGACCTTGATCTTTTAAATATTTGTGATATTATTGTTATAGGAATCCACTGTCCTTGTTTTTATGGTGTTTCGGAAAGCCAACGCCCTTAATTAAAATTAAATATTTAAATGTGGAAAGGGTTTGCTTTTTTGTTGCCAAAACTACGATACTTACGACAATTTCACTGCCAGTGACTTAAATCCAACGCATTTTACAAAAATAACTTACTGGTATGGGTGAAAATTAAACCAAATTACTAGCAAAGTCTTACTTGAACTTGCTTGAGTTACGTAAGACTAATTGCGTACATTCAAGCCAATTTTCCATTTCAATTTTCAGCCACATTTATTCAATACACAGTCGTTTATTCTCAGACCATTTCAGGCCTTTTATGTACCTTAAGCATATACAAAAATAATTTTAAGTCAAATGAAGTTTATTTTTTTTTTATAACCTAAGTAAGACATATTAAAATTGAGATGAAGCCTGTTCCATATGGCTGAAAACGTCGGAGACCTTTTAAAGCACATAAAAAGCAATCCGTTTCGAGATTCTCTACTTTTTTAAAAGAAAAAAACAGAAACTTCACATTTAATGAGGAATGTTTATTATCATTCGAAAGAACATTCTTTGGCATTTACTGTCTGTATATTATCACTTCGTCCGTTGAGTCTAATTTTCGATGACAAACTCGAGCATTTCGACTGATAACTGGCAAAAAAACAAGCGTGAGGTTTTGTCCAAGCCCTGTATCGAAGCGAGATTGTTCATTAGACTTTAGACTTTACATATCCTCACAGGAAAAAGTCTAACAGCTTGATATCACACGATTTTAGTTTCCAAACGACTGGCTCAAAACGTGAATTTATCTTCTCACCGAAGTGTTCTCTCAATAAATCAATTAATTGATGAGATATGTGGAAAGTGGCGCCGTCTTGTTGAAACCAAATATCGCCGAGATTACGAGCTTTTGCTTCTGGCATGAAATACTCGGTTATAAAGGTCGCCATTGATGGTTACGTTCTCATTGACATTATTTTCGAAAAAATATGGGCCAATGATCTCACCGGCTCACAAATCACACCAAACGTTGTTTTTTTCTGGATGAAATGACAGGTCTTAAATCTCTTCAGGCAATACTTGTTTACATACCCGTTGAACCAGAAATGAGCCTCATCGCTGAACAAAGTCTTCTTGGAAATTTTCAAGAGTCTATTGAGCGGAGCGATGTCGCTTGGGAAGGTATATCTTTCGCAAGCTGTATTTTGTATGCTTTCAATTTAAGATCTCGAAATAAAACGTGCCAAGTCGTTTCATACGTTAGTCCAAGTTGCTGTTCACGGTCTTCTTTTACACTCACAGGCGCGGTTGCTAAATTTTGTGCCGGCCTGAGATGGTCTATTCGGTCGAATATTGTCCAATAATGAATGCTGGATCCCAAAATGCGTGGTGATGTTGCGAATAGTACGCCGATTATGTTGGCCATAAGTTGAACGATTTGTAAACGATGTTCAGGTGTCTTTCCGTGATGAAATACCAAGAAATACTGAACAAAAATAACATGACAGCTTGACACAACTCTCAACCTGTCAAAAAAAGGCTATTGAAATATAAGCGGAATGAGCTGAGTCTTTTAAGCCACGCCCGCTTATTTATCTCTATAACCGTTGACTCAATTTTTAAGATATCTGTCTGAAATCTTGTACACACTGTTTTCTCTTCTAAAAACTGCTCATTTGCCGGAACGGTCGATATCGGATGATCTTAGGATAAAGCTCCCATACAAATTGATCGATCAAAATCAAGGCCTTGTATGAAAAACTTTTCTGTATGACAATGTATATATTCACAGAATTTGACATATGTGGTTTATTGCCCAAAGCTAGTCTATAATTCCTGAATATTTTGTTTTGATCATACTACTATAGCATATAGCTGCCATACAAACTAACTGATCGCAAATAAAATAAAAATCTCTTCATACCCTTTAACGATATAAAAAATGCACCGGTGCAGCTGAAGCCATAATTTTTTCTTCTTCTGCCACAAACTAGTGGTAAAGTGGTATAAGATCATAAAAAATTCTAACGGAAAGTGTTGTTTCCAGCTGTCAACGTGAAAAAAGCCTACGGAGCGAAGCTTATTTTCAATTACCTTTTTTTTAACAGCTCAATTCAAATTACAGTTAGTACAGCTATCTTAAAAAAAACGAACCCGAGCTGCTGTATCCCCAAAGTGCACTACTTTGCATTCAATTTCAATAATTCAGTTGCGCCGGTTGCGTTTTTACTTCTGTGGCAACAACTTGAAAACTAATCTAAGCGGCGATGCATCATTCTGCACACACATACACACGCTATCGCTACATGTACAAATAGTGTGCGTGCTACAGCCACCAACCGAGCATTAACAAGAATCTCGACTTCTAAAAGTTGCACCTGTTCGTGCATTTGCCAATCAGCGTCTTGCGCATTGCCACAGCGTCACAGCGCCCCACGGTGCGTGCGCAGGACACGCACACTGTGCCGCGAAGAAGTGCAAAGGAAATTTGAGAAAATGTAGAAGAAGCGAAATCTTGCTTGCCTACGCGTTCAAATTATGCGAGATATTCCCGACTGACTGGTTGTTTGCATGTTGCATGTGCACATCAACCAACACTATAAACATGTTATGTCGTATGTATATACACAAATACGCGTTGCAACAGCATTATCGCCTTCTTCATCGAAATCAATGCAAAGGCGGCATCCTCATAATCTCCCTCATGAGCCGACGACTATTTGCCCGTAAGGCTTGTTGCAACTCGCAGCTTCTTAACTGATAAATGTGTGTGTTTGTGTTTTGTTGCGCGTTTCTACCTTTCTTATATGCCGGTTTATTGCTTTTTTTCTTCAAGTTTTGCTATCTACATTTCTACTGCTGATACACTTGTTCGCTCTTCAATATCCCCGTACACACTTATTTACAAAACAATGAATAATTCGTCCCCGAATGCAGCAAGACAACAACATGCCGGTTAAGTGGAAGCAAAGACATCTCTGAAGCAGGCACGCACAGAGAAGGGTTTTAAGCGCAGCCACTTGACTATTTATCTTGTTCGATGCGGCTTTTCAATAACTGTCGTCTAGGAAAAGATGAAAAAACAAGCAAAGCAAGCTGAAGAACTTATACTTGCGGCGCTGCGAAGAGTAGAAGCCATTGCGTCTCAGGTAATCGCGCATAATATGGCTGAAATGTGTAGTAGTAGTTGGGGATAAGAGCAATGCACGCATAAAAGGAGCATGCGTGGCGTAGTAGGGGATCCTGTTGTTACCAGGGAGTGTAGGTATGGTACATATGTACATATTTATGTTATTGTTGCGACATATCAATAAGAAAGGCTTACAAGGCATATTTTACACATCATGTTAGGGCTATAACCGGTCCGAACGAGTTGACAGACGAGATCAATTTATATTTGAGACGATAATAGTAGTTGTAGCTTTCAAAATATATTTGTGCGCATATGAATTGATGTTAGTTGTCAGGGGTTAAAATTTTCGGTATTGAAAATTATCGAGATTTGTTTTATTTAAGTTATCAGACAACATCAAATGTTTATTTATGTCGGATCATCCAATTCTGAATGAAGATGAGGTGGAAACAGCTCAACACTTCCTTTTTGACTGCCCCGCGTTTGGAAGATCAAGACTTAAATACTTAGGGGCACATACCTAGAGTAATCCTGCCGAACTTGTGGGAGAGAAAATTAAACCCCTGGGGAAATTTGTATGGCTTCACAAAGGACTACATACATATAGCAGTCCACGTGCGATCTTCGATCAGCCAACTAACTTAATAAAATATATCCATCTGTGAGATCTATCTTTCTTGTCAAAGTTTGTGAGAATTTGAGATTTGGTTTCTGATTCTGTACACTTTCTAAGGTAACAAGGAAATTACACTCATTCAGATAATTCTAAATTAGCTCGTAGAATAGAATTAGACCAATTTTAAGATCAACATATTTTAAAAGATATACCCAACAAATATATACAAATGGACTTGCTTCAGCTTTATAGCAGCTTCTCTACAATATTTACCATAGAACCCTAACTAACCCACTATAAACATGCAACATACCTGTACATTATCAAAGCTTAAGGTTTCAAAAGCCGAAGCAAATGTTTTAAGAATCGTTTAGAATTAAATTTTTTACAATCCTTAAGGGGTTACATGGCTTTACGGGTTCCCAAAAATCGATTTTTTTTTTAAATATACTTAAATTAATAATATATAATAAATTTTATATGTGTATAGTATCTAAATAAATTTTCAAGTTCATCCGAGTTATAGTTTCGGAGATACAGCCTTGAGAACTCATGGGCTCGAGGCTAGCCAGGCTAAGTGCGCCGTCTTTAAAAGGGTTTATCTCGAAATTGTTTTTGAAGTTGGTTGACAAGATTTATCGAGTACTACTCAACCGATCCTCATGAAATTTTACACGGGTCTTCAAGATAAAATTCTTAAAACTTGAACATAGGATATTTTTATTGAATCCAATTATTTGAAAAAAAAATATGTCGTGAAATTTTCACTGAAATTTTAATTTTTTTTTGTAAAAATATCTGCCAAAAATCCAATTTTTAGTTTTTTTTTTTCCTTCGCCTAAGTTCTAATTCTAGGTTTATTCTATGAAAAGAGGTATATTTCCTTATAAGTAGCATATTTTAATTGAAGTTAGTTCAAAGTATAATTACATTTTTAATTTAACCAAAGAAGATCTCAATTACAATATTCAGTTCGAATATATCCACAATTCAACGCAAAGATTTGTCAACCGGCTCGCTTGTTTTCAACTTGTCTTCTGTCTTCTAAGTTCAATACATACATAAAATTCATACTTCTTGTTACGCCCAAAAACCAGTTTTGAGATAGGTACATGCAAAAGACTCGCCACAGCACAAAAATACCTGTTGCTGTCTGCACCAACAATTTGAGCGCCTTCCGCAATCACCAGAACACACATATTGCTGCCACTTCGGTAGATTTTACTGATAAGGCACAGCCGAATAATTATTTTTACTTACTCCTTTTGAATACGTACATACATGCCATACATATATAAGGCGGTGAGAAGACACCAATTTCCAAACATGCATTTCACTGGTGCTGCTGGCCGAACATAATATACGTAAAAAACGTTGTATGGGATGCGAATCGCCGGTGGCACCTAACTAATGACTATCAGTCACATATGCTGACTAACACGACAGCGCTTTAAGATTAATGCGAGTGTGAAGATGTATCGGTACTGCTTGTTAGTTGCAACCATGGCGACATGCATGTCGAATCACATACTGTTACATACATATACTGTTGTTGCTATACAAGCATTAATACTTTTAATTTCATAGTAACAACAAATAGCTGAACATGTGAGACCGTAAGACCAGCAGATGCCAAAAGCGAGTTGATTGTGAAAAAATGCTAATCAAATCGATAAGGGTTCGCATTGAATAAGCGATCGCAGCGGTAGCACTTTCGACACATCCACACACATATCCACTATTCTACGGACAATTGTATGCACATCCAGCTACTTAGATTGAGTACTCAGATACGAGTACTTACTTTTTTACCTTGATACCTAACTAACTGTTAAAGGATATGATATGAGAAAATTGTACGATGAAGCGACAAAGCACTTACTTTTAAATTTTTTTTAAACATATAAAAATGTGTGAAAAGATGATACAAAAGTAATATTCAAAAATATATAAAAATTATAATAGGCTTATATAATGCAAAAATTTAATAATTCTGAAATATGATATTGATTTCAAAGATTGTCTGAAATTCGGTAATTTTTGAGTATACGTATGAAGGGATATAATGGCATCTCGTATGTATGTGTATATTTTATTCTACAAGCAAACCAAAAATTTAATATCTGAGTCTCAAAATACTTGCACTCACATAATAATATGTGTATCAGATAGTTCAAGCAAGTCATTGCAGACCTTTCGGGTATGCCTTTTGGGTAAATACTGCGTAGTTTTCATACAACTTACTGTAACTGACTTTTCAAAAATATGGCAATCTTAATATAAATTGTATATTTATTTGTGGACGATACACTCAAATATATTTGCCAAAAGTAAATTATTCCTTTAGGTTCTAGGTAAGCTTAAGTTTTATAGCTGAAAACTAAAAACTAAAAACTAAACTAAACTCATGAGGTTAGATCTAAAGAGCTTCACAAATGTACTGGAACAATTTATTTTCACTCCAGCTAATTCACTTAGATAGCTAATGGAATGAGTTTTAAGGGAGGATAGAGACATTTGTAGAAGTTCACGAAAGTGAGGAAATTTCTCTGAGCGCTACTCACTTAGGAGTGTGCAGAAACGATTATTTTACATATGGTTTAAGCAGCTTACGACTTTCAGTCTTAGAATCGGATATCGGTATTTTTGGGCAGCCGAACAACATCCGTTTGATGGCGAGCTAAAAAGAGAAGGCGAATCATGCCTCTCCAAGGGTGTGCGCTGAGTTTGGGACCCGCCACGTGAAAAACACCCACAATTAAAAGAGTTCCAAGGTGCTTCCGGCTTTATCTGACAAGAAGTGGCAATCAAGAAGGATATATTGCTTTATTTTATCTCCTATTTTCCCGAACAACTATAAAAACTGGCAGCCGGCAAGATTTTTATATTCACCAAAGGAACACTGGTTAAAATGTTACCGTGAATGAAAAGTTCTGCAACTAAGGAAAGCAATTTTGAAAGCGGGAAGCGCACAAAATGTAAGACACTATTTTTTGTAGATTTTAGTTATTTCTGTTTGATAAAGAAAATACTAAATGTGGACTTTTGTAACCAAATTTACTTTTGCAAAAAAGACGGGCTTCTATTATTCAAGCTTCAAAGTTGAAGATTCATAATTTCCAATTAAATTGAAAATATAGTTACGTTATATATTTTGTTTAGGACGACACTGACCGACACCCTAGGTATATGGATGTAACTTCGTATATATATTTTATACTATCCCTGAAAAAAATGACAAGTCCGGCATGTGTCCTCGATTAGTAGCCAAGTAGGATGTGACTAAAGTATTTTTGTTTATTTTTTTTTAATAAATTCATGCAATTGGTTTGAGAATGTCTTACGAAGAGACAGAATTGTACCCGAAAAAGGCTAACCGCAAAAACTAATGCATAAGATATGTGTGGGTGACTAATCTGGCTGTACTCCTAATGTTTTGCAGGGTTATATAGGTTAGGTTAGGTTAATCAGGTAGACCAATAAGCCACGCATGAACCAGTTTTGGTACTTTGTGTTACCAGATGTAGTCCAGTTGCTAGGTCCAAGAGAAGTAGTCATCTTTGCCGCGAATTTATATAAAGTATTGTAAACTATATCTTCTTGAGTATTTATATTTTCTTTTAAATAAAGCTTCATTTACCGCGCCTTAAAGCTATTATCGCACATACTTAGCTTCCTCGAAACAAATTAAACTAAATTGACAGTGTTACTAAGGCCACCGATTGACATGCCAAACGCCTCTGCATACGAATTTGACGCAGCAACAAGTACGAGCCGTTGCAAGCTGACAACAACAAACAAACACAGCTGTGTAAAAGAACAGTAAACTGCAAGAAATCTGCAACACTATGCCAATCAAGCTGCCACAAGTTGCTGATGATGACAGAGTTGCTGACGGCCCGAACGGATGCCGCAACGGATGTGGTTTTCCTTTGGAGCCTGTGCGTTGGCTGCGTCTGAGACATTGGCTGCTGCCAACAGACAGCTCCAGCGCTTTGTTTTAAGATTCTATAGTTGATATGTGCGGCGCGCGGCTCCTTTCTTGCCACCACATCTTGTTGGCATTTTGTTTGTTTGTGTTGCATTGCTTTGTTTTTACTTTCGAGCAGGCAATCAACAAAGGCTTTGACTTTGCCTTTATCCCTTTTCGCTTTGGCAAATTGTTTGCTGCTTACCGCAGACAAGTTCATCTTTACTTAGCGTCTGAACATGTGCAACTACTTGGCACAAGATGAACAACTCTCCCTAGCAAATTTTCATTTGCTACTAGCGTGTTTTCTTTTGCACACTCCCCTCTTTCACTGCTGCTGCAGCAGCTAGCTGCTATGTGCGCGTGCAATAGCCAACGTTATAAATCAATAAAACCCACCTGGTGCGAATAATTTCGTGATTTTTTCCCTCCTCTGCTTTTGTGGCTCACTCACACAGTCGCACTGCAGTCGGTGCAAAAAACATATTGTTAAATGTGTGTTTTTGTTTTGTTGTTTTTGTTGCCTTCACGACTCTAAAGCGTATCGCATCGGCGACTTATTATTGAACGTCGCTTCGACAGCTTAAAGTTGCTGAACAGATTGTTGGCTGAGCGTAGAGGAGAGGGGCGTCAGCCAGGCCACAGCGTAGCTGTTAGTTTGCGAAGCGCCTTGGGGCGACATGCAATAAACTATCAGCATATTGTAGTAAATCCTGCAAGTGGCAGTAAGAAGTTGTGGCAACTTTACTCCAACGGAGTTAGTGTCATTTAACAGCAAACTTCTGCCGAAGTCTGCGCGCTGGCAGCAAGAGAAGCACAAGGAAGCGGCATGCATGTTTGCTAGCAGGAAGAAAAAAATATTTAGTGTGGTTGGTATATTACTTTATGTATACATATGTCATGTATACATATGTGTATATATAGTATAAGCTTGCGTATATGTGTGGCAGGCAGCTTTGAAAGTTGTGAGCGCGAAAAATTGATTTATAATCGATGTAGGGCTTTCTGGTGGCATCTGTGGCAGAAAATTATGTGTGGCGCAAAAAAATGCAAGGGAAAAGTATTTTCTTATGTACATACATATATACATTTTTACCGTAGGCTATTTATTAGAAATGTTTTAAACGCTTGCAATATTTAGAGAAAACTAGTTAATATGTGTTATGTGGCGGGCGAAGAATGTTGAATTTTGCTTCTATTTCTATTGAAGCTTATTTCAGTTAAACATCTATTTAGTTATCAAAATTAAATGAATTAAACGTTTTTGCTTAAAATCTTCCATTATTATTCCCACTCAGTGAATCAAGATCATTCAAAATTCGCTTGGCGAAGAGTGATGGGTATTAATGGTTGATTTTCACTTGTAAATTTCGAAAACTTGTGTTTAAAATAAATCGTCACCTAAAATACAAAACAACGTAACATCAAAAAAATCGAAATTGATTTTTTCATTGCTTACGATTCGCTACTTCAAATTATATATATGTAGCATAAAGTTTTCAGCTTTCGCTCTCTGATATAACCAATATATACCCGCTATATAACCAATACATACCCAATATATACCCAATATACAACCATTTTATAACCAAAACTCAAATTTTATTTCAATATGAGTGGTTTCTATTATAACGATTTTCCTTCGCCTGTAAACTTTAAAAAGTTATGTTACGTTATTTTGCATTTTAGGTAAAGATATAGACATTAGAGAGGGTCGATTTCGAGCCAACGGTTTTAAGTCGAAATTGTAAACACATTTTTTAAGATAAATTATTTTTAGATTCGCAAAAAAATATATCTCCGAAAATGCAGCACCAATGGACATGAAATTTTCACACGCTCTTTTTAGACATAATTATACGGAGTTGTTTGAAGGCATACAATTTTTGATAACAATTTCGTATTTTTTACACACTCTGGAGTGCTTTTTGCTTTTTTGAAAAGCCGCAATTTTGTCAAAAGTCATAATATCTATAAGTTTTTCGATCAGTACCTGTATTAATTCATTATTATTAAATTTTTTTGTTTTTGGTTTTTGGATTTGAGGAGGAGAAAAGTATTTTTCACCGCCAGCCAACTTTTCGCGGAGGTCGTCCTAGAGTTCGGTTACGAGTCAAAGAAATCCATTTTTTTCAAAATTAATCACCGACTAGTAAAGTGCATTAAATTCTATAAACTTACGTTATTTTTGTTTAATTTAAAGAAATATCTCTTGAAAAAAAATCGTTCTTACTGACTTGTAGATAAATTATCCCTTAAGTATCAATTCTCTATCGTTTAGAGGCAAAAGCTCCCTGAATATATTGAGTTAGTTATTCATAAGGAAGTAGCAAAGTCATGGACTAATTTCAATCATTAAATGTGCTTTGACTGCTGGTCATAGGTTGACGCACAATTTTTTTACTTTAATAGACTCTTCTATTTACTACTGGACATTTATTTAAAACTTAAAATTCTCAAATTTTCAAAACATTTTTAACAAATGTTGTTATGATAAGTTTTAAGAACACACCATACTATAACCATATCAAAGAGTTATGAGATCTTCAACAATTATTCAAAGCAATTCAACAATCATTCAGTTAGTTTTGCTCTTCACGTAAGAAAAACATGTGCTGCGAAAATAAGCTGAAATTCTAGACTTTTTTGCACAAAAACTATTTTTATTACTAAATTGAAAAGATAATATTAATTAACTTAATTTAACTGAAAGGATAATAAAAACTATATATATTACTTCAAACGGTTTTTACGCTCGAATAACTGCAAAAAATAATTTTATAAGCAGGCCAAAATAAATCGTAAAAAAATAAATCACAATCCAATTAGCACCAATCAACCACAAACCACAATTTGTGTCACAATAAACTCACAAATATTTAAAAAAAAAGAAAGAACTAGTAGCTGGACAAAGAAATGGTCAGAAAACATGAACTCGCAACAAAGGCGAGGCAACACAAGTGAAATATCAACAGATTACGCATTTCCGTTCAATTTACTTTATAACTGCAAATTCGTCCGAATTAAGATTAACATAAAATTATTATTGCTTTTTATTGCGCAGAGCACGAAAAGGAAAAACTTGATTATATATTACAACACGCACACATGTCCATACATACAATGTTTATTTGTAAGAGCGTATATGTGTGTGAAGAAACAATTTCTGAAATGCGTGCAATGACAAAAAAAATCAAAGTGTGCGTGGACCATCATTAGTAGGCTGGCAAATTACAAGAGTTACACAATTCTCGAATAAAACCAAAAAAATATAATAAAAACAAAAAAAAGTGGAAGAAGTCTAAAAAAACTACAATGAAATGTTTAAAAATCTTCACACAAGTAAAAAACGCACGAAGTTAAAGCAAACAGTGGGTAATACTGTAAAATAAATGCAATTAAATTTAAGTGCGCGAACAATAAATTAAGAAAAAACAACAAAAATTACCAAATGAAGTGCCAAGAGACGGCAAACACAAAAGCAAAGCCATTATCTAATTTGTTGTAAATAGAGCTGGCCAAAGGAACAAGAAAAATTTGTAAAAAAAAATAATGTGGCATCCACAAAAAACACGAATAAAATAATTTCATAAAAAACACAAATAAAATGAAGAAAAATCGACAGCCTACTAAATAAAAGCAGCATTGAAGGTCAATGTCACTTTGGAGTATGGTAGTCGTGTGGGCATTCGTTTTTTATATCCAAGCTTTGTAAATTACTCAATTTAGCTATTAAGACCATTACGACTACATGTAAAGAAAAGTACAAATATAGCCACAAACACGGTTATTCTTTCAACTCGAAAATATAAAAGAAGAAATATATTTTTTATTTCATTATTTTTACTTAGCTTCGCTTGATTGCCGGATGGATGGACTGATACTACTTATTTTAAAATTTTTTCCAACAAATTTTAACTTCCAAAAAACCTTTCAGCACAAACAGAGAGTTAGAATTCGTTGCATTTCCCATTCATACAAACTATTGCACCGGATGCAGTTGCTTGCAACTGGCTTAAGCTTCATTAAGAAACACTTTACATGACGGCTTTCTATGAAGACTTGTGGACTTGTGTGGAAATAGTTAGATTTCCATGTAAGAGCCACAAATACGTAATAAATCTGCGTGGCGAAGGTCATTAAAAGTAGATTCTTTCTGTTATTAGTCCATTGCCTTGTTCTTCACAACAACAAGCTATGCACGCATATGTGGTTAAGAATGCCGGGCAGCTTAGCGTGAGAAAAATGCCAAAGGAAACACACCTGCCCGGCTAAATTGCTCAGAAAAGGGCTCACTTGTCTATCTGTATGCATTTGTGTTTATTCATACATTCATATAACATATAAGTATATGGAGTGTGCGTTGCACTCATACGCATTTGTGGCCCATTTGCTGCACACAACTATCGGTTGAGCTTTTTCATTTATATCACACTGCTGTGGCATTCGGTTTGCGGTATGCTCGGCTTGAATGCCCTACAAACCGCAGAATTTCTACCTTGAGAGCAGCAATGTGGCGTCTAAATAATTACTTTGCTGCAATACTGTAATAAATTTATTAATTTTGTGGCATGGAATGTTTTGCTCGAAAAGCTAAAAATAAATGTGCGAAAAACATAAAATATGAAAAATAAATATTAAAAAAAAAATATATTAGCATATGTACATATGTATATAGAAAAATAAAAAATAAAAAAATAAAAATTTTAAATATATGAGTATATTAAAACTTAATACAAGAAAAAATAAAGACAAAAAATACAAAAATAAAAAGCACCAAATAATTGAATTAAAATAGCTTAAGAACTAAAAAACCATCTGTCAATACAAACATTACCCCATTTGTATGGAAAAAAATATAAAAAATTCTATAAATATTAAAAAGTGTAGGCGACAAATTTTCATAGCTGAACTAATTAAATTACAAAAATAAATAATTTAACCACATCCGCCGCGCAATAATTTCCACTTACTTCCGACTAATTGCATACCAACTAATAAAAACAAACTCTGAAATACCATTCAATGACATAGTTTTCCGCATTTAGGCCTATTTACTTTTTAATTATACCCCGAAGAGGAAATTTTAAGTTTGCCACAAAGTTTGTAACACCCAGAAGGAAACCTGTATAAATTATTACAGTGGGGAGCGTGACAAACTGAGCCCTCAGTTTTTGAGAAATCAAACTGAAATTTTGAACACATCCTTTTCCCCACAATATGCTGCCCAGTTATCGAAACCACTGCTAGGGACAACTATAGCATATAGCTGCAATTCCGATCCAGCTCCAGTCCTTGAAAGAAAATTATTTTTTATTTCATTTCCTGAAGACGAAAGCGCTGCTACATTGCCCGAAAAAATTGTTCATATCGGACCTCTGTAGCATATAGCTGTCCGATCAGAATCGAGATAAAGATTTTTATACCCTTTGTTTGCTATCCTGTGAAGGATATTATAACTTGACTTTAACGTTTTTTTCTTCTTTTTATTCCATTTTTCTTTGTAGTTTTTATAACATTTTCACTGAAGTCATTACTTTGACCCTAAAAGCTATTAATGTCGTAATTTTTTTAAGTGTTGAAATTTTAATGCACTATAGGCAGCTATTGTGGTTGATTAGCTTGTGGTTTGTTGTTGTTTTAAAATTTTATTGGATTCATTAATTAACATATAAGGCGATATTAATTAATTTTCCATTAACGGATGTTGTTGTTTTAGCGGCAAAAACAAATTCTCATTTAATTTTAAGGAATGCTGCCGGACTGAGAAAAATTTTCGCGGGTTTCGGTTATGTAGGTCAGACTGTTGTGGAAACTTTCAATGGGATCATGTGGAATGGTGTGGCACGTAAAAGTATTTTTGCTTGCTTTACATCATATTTTGCATTATGCACCATGGTCAAGGAAATGTAGTTTGTTTCTTTAGAATGTCTGAAGAGTGTTCGCTTAGACGACTTCAAAAGAAAGTTCTCTAGAATTTTTTATTGTTACAGACATACAATATTAACAAAGAAACCCTGAAATTTTTAAACTCGACCATTGCCACGCCATTTCCAAGGGGCCAAGGTAAAAGATGCGCTCGCGTTGCCGGATAGCTTCTTACCAGATCGTCTATAGCGAAAAAATACGTGTTTTAGTCAAAACCTTAACTTCTTCTTCGTCCAAGAAAAAAAACTGGAAATCGGTTTATTACCAGACATTTTTACAAAGAAATTAAAATTTCATTGAAAATTTCTTGACATTTTTTTTCAAATACTTGTAATCGAAAAAATTAAAGTTCTCGTCCAAGTTTTTAAGAATTGTATCTTAAAAATCTGTGTAAATTTCATGAACATCGGTTGAGTAGTTTTCGAAAATCTTGTTAACCGACTTCAAAAACACAGTTTCGAGAAAAACGCTTTTAATGACAGCGCATTAGCTAGCCAGAGGCACACAAGCTCTCAAGGCTGTATCTCCGAAACTATTACTCGGATCAACATGAAAATTTAGGACAATATTCTAGAGATGCTGTAGATTTTAATAAGATTATAAAAAAATTATTAGATTTTTTGAAACCCGTGTAACCTCTTAAAAGAATACTATATGTATTTAAATTTTTGTCTAGGTTTTTCGTCTAACGTCGCTACTCTGCCTGAACTAATCTGAAAAGTCAAATAGAGTAGTTCTAATATAAATCGATTGGCCATAGCTTCGGTCCAAAAAATTACATGTAAAAACAACAACAAAGTTATTGAGTTAAATTCGCAAACTCATTAAAGTGGTATAACCACTATTTTCAGTACTAACAAGTTTTGCTTTGCATCTTTTAGCTCAGTTTTAATATTGTCAATAGTTCAAATGACAAATGGAAATACAAATTTTTATTTTTTTGCTTATATTTTTAAAACTTGTGACATAATATAAATTATAGTAATTTATATATAACCAGAAGAAAGGTTTATTTGAACATTTTTTAAAGCGGAAAACAGAAGACATGTTAACGCAGGGTTGCATCACAAGTGTTGCCCATTTGATTGAGTATTTACTATAGTTTATTCGATTCGCCGGAGTGTAGCAGTCGGCTATTAAGAACATTTTCTTCTGAAGACATTGCTAACACTTGCTAAACTTAACTTAGAAATGAAGAGAAAACTAAGACACTAGTCTACAAGTATTAAATACGGAAAGTGCTCATACTTTTAAGCCTACATAAGATACTTTGGTATATTTTGATTCAAGATATGATCAGCTTTCGATAATAGTTTGCACAATATATATGTATAAGTACAAACATAATCCTGAATTGGTATAAGATTTAAAAACCAAAAGCGATCTAGAAAATAAACGATAAAAATATAAATAAATGTAATCAAAATAATGATATAGTCAAGCAAAATGATTTCGCGTCAAATTATTGACAAAATGTGTGTCACAACGCCTCAAATTGCCAACTGCCAAACGTTGTCAACTGCCGGCAGCTGAAAATTGCCAATACTCATCAGCGTAATGATTATGATTATGGCGAGATTATATGATGGAGGCGTTCCATTAACCTAACGACTATTGAATTTGGCGTAAAAATACGTTGTTGTGACAATATGCAATGCGATACGAACTGGATATTAGCGGCAGTTGTGTTGTACATAAAGATGATTGAGTTTAATGCGGTTGCAGAGGCCATTTCACAAGCTTAGAATAACGCTTTGCTTACATCGATTTATAAAAAAATAAATAAATATCGTTATACTTAAAGATATATATAATATATATGTATATCGTACAATCATAACGTTGCAATTTACTCTAACTGCGAAAGGCTGCATTAACGTTCGAAATTGCGGAAATAATAGAAAAAAGTATAGAGAGCACTTGCAGGACTCTCTAGCCACGTCTTGCCACGTTTCTTCTGTGAACAGCAACATATTTTCCAAATAAGTAGGTCATGTGTTAGCTGTCAACAGCTATTAATTGTTATGCGGCTAACCACACACGAAGTTATCAATCGACACCGACCCACTCGTTCGTGT
Organism: Bactrocera tryoni; assembly: GCF_016617805.1. Taxonomy (NCBI): domain Eukaryota; kingdom Metazoa; phylum Arthropoda; class Insecta; order Diptera; family Tephritidae; genus Bactrocera; species Bactrocera tryoni. Next base: position 46,599,927 of record NC_052502.1, read on the forward strand.
GCACACCATATATGTAAGTATGTACATATATACATACTTGTATTATATATTACACATATTGCGTTTTACAAGACGTTTGTGCATTTGATAATAACTTTTCCGCCAGAAATTAGGTCAAAACTAGGGAAAATATTTCGAGTTTGCACAGCTGCATCATATTCCTTGCACGAATTACACATAAATACTTTTATGAGCGTTTAAATAGACTCAGTAACAACGCTTAGCATTGCTAAATATGTCTGTCCGTTTGTTTTTGTTAGAATTTGCTGATGATTTATGGTGTTTGCATTCGTTGAAGGCTCTTCGGGGGTGTTGAGTCGAACCGAAGCGGTCGAAGGATGAGTTGGACATGAAATAGATATATAATTTCATAGGCTAAATATATGTACATATGTACTTATATACATGTATGTATATAAATGTATGTATGTGTGTGTATAAATGTGTAACAGAAAGAGTTAAGTGTATTAGTATTTAGGTGATGGCAAGTAACATCAATAAATGGGTGTGTATATGGCGGCCCGCTGTAGTTGTTTAAATTTATTAGTTATTCAAAATGTGCATGAAATATGAAAGTAACGGCTTTTAGCTTTCGTGTTAAACTTAAACTCATAAATAAATAATTTAATAGAGTCTTAAAATTGTTACTATTGATTTATAGGGGAGAAATTTTATCTAAAATAAAGTAAATATATGAAGGCTTTACGTGTTCAAGGTCACAAAGCAGACACTTTAACGACATATTTTTAGACTTTTGTGCATAATTGATAAAAAAGTGACTACTTTCAAGTTTTTGTAATCTTTTTTGGTTTTTGAAATTTGTTTGCCTTTTTCCTTTTTTATAAATACATATAATTGCTATTTGTTTGCAACATTTAACAGCCAGACGGACGGACTAATAGCTTTGATCATTTCTTTTGAGAGTAATGAGAGAGCGATTTATTTAAAATAAATGAAATGAAAAAAAAATTATAAAAACATTTTTATACTTGTATTAACATTTTGGCACCAAAGAACAACTACTTTGCACATTTTCAGAATCACATATTTCAATAGGATTTTTTTTTGGCTGTCAATGCTACTAAGACAACTCTATTTGAAAAAATAACGGATTTTTAAAGCTTGCAAGTAAATTATGTATATTTTTAGCTTAAAGTAATTTTTTTGGAAAATGGATGAAGCTGTAAAAAATTAAATACTTTTCTAAAATTTTTTATATTATAAAAATATAAAAATATAAACTGTCAAAATATGAAACAGAAAATCGATTGCTTGAAAATTTCACACTGTGTGTACCCCTTATGCGGAAACATCGATTGTTTTAACATTTTTTAAGACCCTTAAGGGGTTACATGGGCTTACGGGTTTCAAAAATCGAATCTTTTTATTATCTCATTAAATTATACAACACATCTAGAATATCATCCTAAATTTTCAAGTTGATCCGGGTAATAGCGCTTATGGAAAATGTTTCGAGGATTGAAAAAAATCGTTAGCTTAAATGTATTTTATCTGGTGGGGATAACTATTAGGGCGACAAAATAATTATTGATGAATAATTAAATACTTTTCGTTTTATATACAATGTACATTTTTTTTTAATTCTGATTTTTTTAATTTATCTACTTTTAATAAATATCAATTTTAAACAAAAAATTTTTATCTATAGAATTCGCTACCTTTCTCCCACCATACATACACTAGTTAAAACAGCCTTAAAAACTTGTGCGCTTGAAGCTGGCTAGGCTAAGTGCGCCGTCTTTAAACACGTTTTTCTCGAAACTGTGTTTTTGAAGTCGGTTGGCAAAATTTCGCAAGAACTACTTAACTGATCTTCATGATGAGATACAATTCTTATAGACCTGGATTAAAGATTTTTTCGAGCAAAACTATTTGAAAAATTAAATGTAACGAAATTTTAATTTTTTTTGTAAAAATGTCTTCCAAAAATCCAATTTTCATTTTAATTTTCCCCTCCTTCAAGATCTTTTTTCATTTTATATTATCATGTAAGGAGATATCCTGCCAACGTGGGCGCATCTTTTCCGAGGAATCACTGGAAATGGCGTCGCAATCGCCGAGTTTAAAATATTTTTTTCCAAAAATTTCAGAATTTCTTTGTTAATAGTGTATGTTTGTAAGAATAAAAAATTCGAATAAAATTTTCAATTTATTTATATGAAAAAAACTTTTTGAAAAAATGCTGTTACCAGTGTTGCTTTAAGGCTGAAACATCGATTTTTAAGATATATTTAACGCTTGAGTATCCTCGCCTATTTAAGAAAAAACTCCTTGTTTTTCATATTTCGGTTTGGTTAAACTTATAAAAATAACAGTTCTTGAGTTACGGTCTTCCAAAGTGTTTTCTCAAAACTATATTTTTGCAAAATTTCATCTCTTGGCGAGGGTTTCTTGATTGTTTTTCCCCTCAATTTTCACTTTTCCTTATTGTATGTAAATATTTCACAATTTTTACTTCAAAATGTCATCAAAAATCAATTATCGATAAACCATTTTCCGCAATAGAAGTGAAATAATCCACATTTTCAAGAAAAAAACAACTCAGGCATGTGTTGGATAATTTTTACACTGCGTTCTTAATTTATACAATAATTTACAATTTTATGCCGACTTAAACAAAATTATTACACGCTTATTAAATTATTAAAATTATGTCAACAGCGTTTACAGTTAACTGCAACACGAGCGCACGCAATGACAGACGCACATACATATGCACATACAATACCTGTGGCTTATACAAATATATGTAGGTATATAAATATTGAGCGAAATACAAAAAAAGCTATAATTTTATGTTGCAACAGCCGCACGGCGCGGCGGTAACCACAGCAAAGGTATCACTTTACCGACACTGTAACTACACACTTACACTTGCACATGCACACCCGTATATTGCGTGTGTGTATAAGTGCACATGCACAAACGAGGCGCTGAAAGCCACCGCCGCAACGTCACACCAACCCCTCCTTGCAACACAACACACACGCTCACACAGACAGCGCCGCGTAGCCACGACAACTAGCTGGGTGGCCCCAAGCTCGGAAACGCGACAAATTTTAAATTTGCAACGTCAACAAAAGCAGCCACTACGCCGGCGGGGTGAAGCGTCACTTTTTGTGTAGTCTTTGATTTTCCACCTTTTTTCGGTTATTTGTTGGCAGCATCATGGCTGACACCAGTAATTGTTGCTGTTGTTATTACTGTTGCTGGCTGCAACAGCCATGGGCCTTGCGTAATTCGAATTTAATGCCAGCTTTTTTGATATATATGCAAAAAAGCCGCACGTCGCTCGGTGCATTCGCTCAGGCGGCCAGACTGTAGCCGAAAGTGCTATAAATATGCATGTAAACGCCTTTGTATGAGTTTTTGTACTTAAGTGCGTGTGTGTGTATGTGTGCTTTATATGCAGTTGCTTGTGTAACTACAATTTTAAATATTCATATTTGTCGCAACGCAGCGTCGTGGTGCTGCTGACCGACGCGCTTTCCGGCGCGCTTCCAACGCAGGACCACAATGGCGCTCAATACGCCGTAAAGTATGTACACGAGCAGTTACATAATCGTCATGCAACACTAAAACCTACGTTTTATACCCAGTAGACTTGCTTGCTGCCACTGCCTTTGGCAGCAGGCTTCCATTGGCTCTTTCAATCTCACAAATACGTCGCGGGAGGGGGATAAAGGACCGGTGCGCCTTTAACATTTGATTTTACAGCATGTTCTGTTTCTTCTGCGTCCTCCGATTAAAGCAAATTTGCATGCAAATTTTTAAATTTTCAATGCTTTCACTGGCTGTAGTCTGCTTTTAGGCGTTCGTGCGCTTTTTATGCTTGTAGAGTTGTATTTAGTGCGCATGAGTTTTGAGTACGCTTAAATCGATAGATTTCCATATTTTGTGTTTACCTCGGCCTCTTATACCAATAATTGCATTACAGAGATTTTTATAAATAAGCTTGTGGGTGGTTTGGAAAATTTGATCTCGAACTATAGCTTACTGAATCTGATAAGCGCTTTTTGTTTTGTATTTTTTTCATTTATTTATTATGAAAATCGCTTCATAGTTTGTAAAAAGTCACATTGTTTGTTGGTTTTTTTTAGCTAGTGTATGTATGGTGGGAGAAAGGTTGCGAATTCAGATAAAAAATGTTGATTTAAAATTGAAATTTGTTAAAAGTAGATAAATTACTTTTAAATTAAAAAGTCATAATTAAAAAAAATAATATAAATTGTAAATAAAACGAAGAGTATTTAATTATTCATCAATAATTATTTTGTCGCCTTAATAGTTATCCCCACCAGATGTAATACATTTATGCCAACGATTTCTTTCAATCCTCGAAACATTTTCCATAAGCACTTTGGTGAAGACTTTTAGCTCCTTGATCGAATTTTTTCATCTCTTCCTTGAACGGAAAACAGGTTCCACGGAGCGGCAATTTCAGTTTGGGGAACAAGAAAAAATTACAGAAAGTTGATCGTTGGCATACATTGTGTTTTTGCCTTTAAATTCGGTCACAATCGTGGCTTTATGCGATAGTGCATTATCAACGTGCAAAATCCATGAATTTTTCTTCCATAATTTCGGCCGTTTTATTTTTTTATTTATACGTCAAATATTTTTTTTTGGTTTCAGTGCGGCTTTTCCTTCATTTCGATGATTTTTGACTGCTTTGCATGTCAAATTTATAAACTCATGTCTCATCGGCAGTTGTAATGCTTTCCTTGAATGCAGAATCAGAATTCAGATGCTCAAGCATGTCCAAAGAGAACTTTTTACGATACTATTTTTGAAAAAAAAATCAGCTTTATCGGGACTTGTCGAGCAAGAACACGTTTCATATGCAAAATATCCAGCAAAATCATTCGAACGGACTATCTCTTGCCATCTCTCTAATACTGCCTGACGATTCTCAAGCACTATATCCTTCCCTTTTTTAAAATTTCCATATTTTCATCAGTTCAAAAGCTTAAATGTCGTCCAGAACGAGGTATTTATGTCTTCAACGGTCTCTCGATCATCTTTGAAGACTTTGTACCACTCGTGGGCTTGTGCTTTTGATAAAACTGAAACACCGTAAGCCTTTCTCCAGCTTGACAACGATTCCGCTCACGAAATTTGGTTAGAAGAACAAAACTTGAGACTATTCTTTGTTCGATATTTTTATCCATTGTAAAAATCGCAACGCTATACTGAGGTGTACCGACTTAAGCAACTACTGTAAACAAACTGGTTGACAGATCACTCTCATATTTGGCATAGTAACTGAGAGCAGTCCTACCAACTTAACACAATATTTTGTTTTGAAATATCATTTACACGGAAACTTTAATTACAATATCCGAATGCATTTTTGTCACAATGTATAAACACGACAAACATATTTTTATAAGTTTGCAATCTGGTATTTAGTATAAAATTTATATTTTAAATTTTTTAACCGATTTTTAGGATTAAAAATTTATTCTTAATTTTAATTTCATACTAAATTCAAGCTTTCCTGTAATTTTTTATTATTCAAAATTATAACATTTTCCATCGGTATCCTTTAGTAACCTAAATGTCCAGAGGAATAATTTTCCGGATAATTTTAAAATTTAGAATTATTGTTATTTAACATTTTTTGAAAGTGGTTTTAACTATAGAAGCAAATGTTCGAAAAAAATTATGAAAATGAGTGTGAAATATTTTTTTTTTAAATTATTAGTATGGTATTAGGGTAAAATAACATTCTATAGTTTAGTTCAGCAAATGATTTTTCATGATATTTCTTCATACATAACTATATTTTTATAAACCTTTCGTAAATAATTTCTATGGCACACAGCAACAGCGAGGGAAAACTCAACAAAGCGCAGTTTCAATGACAGCATACTTTCAATATTAGCTATTATACTTGCTGAGAATATAACTTTATATAATATAAGGTTATAATTTTGTTGCTAATCAAAAAGTTCTACCACTCCTTTTGGAAAGTATGCTCATTTCGTTTTCTTTTTCAAAATTTAAAATCGGAACGTGCCAAGCATTGCAAAGTAATAATAAACCGAGAAATAAAATTGTAGCACGTAATTTATGTTACTCACACACATACACCTACATACATATGTATTTGTTTGTGTATAATAATAATAATAATGATAAAAAATCGCTTCCCATAAATTCAGCATCCGCAAATTTAATTTCCGATTTTCTAATAATTTCCTCTTATTTTCTTTTCGCATTTTCATTTCAGCATTGAAAAATAATAAATCGATACGAACTTCGTGCGCATCAATCACATAACAGACGTTAAGTCACGCAAACGCTTTCGCAGCGACATCGACAGTGACAATAACAATAACAACTGTCCTTCCATTTCTACGCTACGACGCTAGACTACCACCGACACATCACATCAGTCATGGCGTACGCATTTACTGCAACCGCAACAACTACCACTACCAGTCGAGCAGCACACTCACCTGTGGCGCCTGGCACGACGCGTATGGCGTCACTCAAACCGCTGCGTAGCTTACAGCAATTGCTGCTGCCATTCAAAATCATCGCCATCATCAGCATTGTGTCGTCAGCGTCGCCGCTGTCGTTGATCAGCATGACGCAGGCTAAACACCTGTCAGCGGATGTTGGTGTTAGTAGCGCTGTAGCGGCGCTTGACGACGCCGCTTATGCCGCTTCTGTGCCGTCGGTCGCCTCCTCCTCATCCTATTATGGCGCTTATCAGTTTCAACGTTTCGCAATGGAACCGCAAGATCAAACGGCTGTGGTGGGTGCACGTGTAACGCTACCGTGTCGCGTCATCAACAAACAGGGTGTGCTGCAGTGGACCAAAGATGATTTCGGTTTGGGTACGTCACGTGATTTGGGCGGTTTTGAACGTTACTCAATGATTGGTAGCGATGAGGAGGGCGATTACTCATTGGATATTTATCCGGTGATGCTGGACGACGATGCACGCTATCAGTGCCAAGTGAGTCCGGGGCCAGAGGGTCAGCCGGCTATACGGTCGACTTTTGCCACGATAACAGTGTTGGTGCCACCCGAAGCGCCAAAGATTACGCAAGGTGAAGTGATTTACACGACCGAGGATCGTAAGGTGGACATTGAGTGCGTGTCGGTGGGTGGCAAACCGGCTTCAGAGGTAAGTTGAAATACTATTTTGTAACTTTGATATGATTTGGAACATACGTGGGTAGAAGTTGGGTCTAGATAGTTCATTCTGTTTGTCTTTAATTTTGTGCAGCACATGATTTTTCATAATATTTCTTCATACATAACTTTTTTTGGGCCAAACACCATCAACTTGTGGAAAGGTGATATTTATCCTGAATTCACCGATATTTAAAGTTCCTTTTCGCTTTTTAATAAAAGGTGATTCCAACCTTCTAACGGAGAGTTTTCTCAAAATAAAGTGTGAAAATAATAACAAATTTTAACGAACTGCTCGGAGCAGCTAATTGGAAGAAGGAAATTCTTTAAGTCAGAAACAAAGTGCCTCAAATTTCAACCCAAAATGAGGAAAAAGACGCAGCTCCAAATAGAAGTAACCTCAAATGCTTTACTTTGAATTTTGTTTAGTTTACCCTTAAAATTATATGCTGAACTATGTAAGTTAACTTAACGGTGATTTAGATTTGCTATAATATTCCTACCAAATTTGGTATTCAAGCTAACCTTTTTAGACCTAAGCAGAACTTTTAGTTTTGAATATGGCACCATTTTGTATGCAATACAATTCAACTTCCGCTAACTGTAAATCCATATATGTTATGAAAGCGTACGAACACCAAATATTCCACACTTGTTACCACAGTCAACACATTTACTTTCGAGAGCAACAACTAAAACGTATTGAAACACAAATTGAAATGTGCCTATAACGAGAGCATTGCTTCACCACCCCACACACACCTCAACGGGCAAAGCATTTGCTTTCATTTAAAAGCTGAGGGGTGCGCAAACAAGAAGCTGCCAAAAAAAATATAAAAAAGCTATAAGCCAACGAATTTCAACGCTATCGCTGTAAAAATGCCAACTCATCACGCCCCCGCTAGCGCTTTACCCAAACCAGCGCAAATAAAAGCGAATATTTGCGTATCAGCAACGCACACACCCGCGCACCGGTGTCTGTGGTATCCAGCTATTTTGCACCTCAACGACATATTTGTGCAATTTATGTTTTAATTTGTTATCCTTTTTACCATTTGCTTGGATTCGTAAAACTGCACGCCAATCCCCGCCCACAATCCATACAGCTGTCATCAGCATAAAGCTAACCACACATCAGCACGCTTTTACAATTTGATCCTCACACGCTTATCCCTTAGTCCGTGCTGCTGTTTTGTACAATATTTCCGTTCATTTATTCACCCGTTCACTTACTGTTTATTTATTTGTCTTATATATATTTACATATTTGCATATACATATGTATATATATGTTTGATGTGCACTTTTGTTTGCAGATAACGTGGATTGATGGACTCGGCAACGTTATAACGAGCGACATTGACTACACCACGCTGCAAATGCCGGATGAGCGCCGCTTCACCGCCCAATCGACGTTGCGGTTGACACCGAAAAAGGAGCATCACAATACGACATTCACTTGTCAGGCGCAAAATACGGCGGATCGCACATATCGCTCGGCGCGTATACGTGTGGAGGTGAGTTGAGACGGTCATGTGACGGAAGTCGACTGTAGTTGCATGCATATACTATATGTCTATATAGCCATATATTACATACATCTATATATCATCTGTATATCTGCAAGCAACTCAATTTGCTCGGCTCTACAATTAAGCCATGCACAAACTTGTTTGTATGTACAAGTAATTGTATAATAGTGCATATACCGCATATTAGTTTTTTTAGTTAGAGTATTGGTTCAGAATTTCAATCATCGAATAATCTCCAATCATTTTAATTATTTGTAGAGGAAGGATTCATATAAAATGCTTTTAGGCAAAAGATTTGTTTAACAATCAGCTGTTATACTTGCTTCTGTTCATCAGCTAATTGCTATATTATCAATGCACACAACCAGTTTTACAGCTTGGACGACAACCCGCAGAGTTGTATTCCAGTGTTAACTCGATTTGAATTCGTTGAAGTATTAATGTGGTAAAATAAGATTTTTATTTTATATAGCAAATCGATTTAATTAGTGCTGCTATCGAACAAAGGTCGATCAATTCATCAATCAATTCCTATATGAAAAGGCTATTAGCATAAACTCTTATTTACAAAAAAATATTATTTACGAATAAAAACGAAAACGTTATTGTCAGTATACGAAATCAAAGGATGGTAATTGATAGACATATTTATCATTTAGCTCAAAATTATATTTTTAATAATAATAATTTTTTATTTTTTTAAACCTGAACGCAGTTTTATATATATAAATATATTTTATTCAATTTTTTTTAACATAATTAAGATATAAGCAATCCTATATTTTAAGTTGAATGAAATTGGAAACAACGTGCTAAATTTTACTAAAATCTGATTGGTAGTTTGGGACTTTACCCCGGACAAAATGTTGTCACATTATATATATCACGTTGTTTGCCCGCAATGGACTCCTAAACTACCGAACCGATTTTAGTAATATTTAGCACACTGCGTGCAGTTCTAACCAACTTAGAAAATAGGATGGTAAAAAATATTCATAAATAAAAAACTACAATGAAAGCTTTATTAAATGGACGCTCTATTATGCGGACATCTCCATTAACCATCCACATTGTTGATGTTTATTAAGTACAATCTATTGAGCGAACAACTTTGTTAACTAAACAGAACGGCTGGTAATCAGACAATGAGAAATTTATTTGTATGAAGATATTCAAAATTAAACCTCCAGTACAGTCCATTAGTTTCTTACACTGACAAGAACGTTTTCGCATGTATTCGTAAATAAAATTTTCCCTGTACTGAATAGTTTATTATACGAATAATGGTATAAAATGTATACATAACACAGCAACATGTGATCGGATCCACTAGTTTTTATATAATATATAAAGACATAGTTCATACCATAACGAACTCATTAATTATTCTAGTTTTTGCTCAGGATTAACAAAAATCGAAAAGATTCAACCCTTAGTCTAGAAAATCCATAATTTTTTATTCGAAGCTTTTAGAAAAACTTTAAATAAGCCATTTTATAGCCCTCTCAATTTAAGTACAATCATGTTTAGGTTTAAATTTAATTTAGAAATTGAAATTCCTATAGGAATTTATAGTTTGGTTCTCAACATTCTGGAACATTTTGTTTCCATACATAAGATCAAATGTAAATAATATCCCAATATCCTTTATTTACGTATGTTAAATAACTAAATAGGTCATACATTTTTCTCATACTAGTTGGATTACTATGTAAAAAATGTTTCCCGTTGCGTTACACCTTTAAGAGCATTAAAGCATTAGTATGTTAGGTCTTGGAGTATGACAGATTCGATTTTTAACAGTTTGATATTTAAGCAGTTCAGTCTGTAGACTTTTTGAGCCGATTTCATAAGACAAATCAGTTCCTTTATTTCCGATAGATGTATCTTTTAACCTACGAATTTCTATATGCATAAACAAAGCGATAAACAATTTATCAAACACTCCATAGGCGGTCGTCGGCGAACATTTAGGGATCCGTTCACATGGCAGATGGGCTTAAATAATCTGAAAATACTCTACCAATCTACTTCTACCAACGACTATCAACACAGAAATTTGAGAGATGTTTCCGCGTTAGGGGCATTCGTGCTCGTTGTAGATATCTGTGCTGTAAAGAACTATATTTAGTTTTGAGAAGTAGTTTGGAAAGAAGCGATTATTTATAAAGTTGAACGGTGGGTTAGTTACGTAAACTTTTGCCCAATATGTAAAATGCAAAATTTTGAACTATTGCCAAATATGTATATAGTACAATAAGGGGCCAACAAGGTGTTAGTATATATACATAGATGTTAAGACTTATAAAAGACGAGCTAAAAAATCAAATTTAAGTTCTCAGAAAGGTATTTAGGAAACATAAAAAAAATCTCTACTTCATTTTCTCTCATACCTTATGCAAATACATATATCTACTATCATATCCATACACACATATCATATTTACATCTGGTATATCGTTTTATACAAAGTACAGTTACATGCTGCTACAAAACCGGTTTAAATTGGAGCTTTCAACTGTCACAACAGCAGCTCACACAATTCACAGCAATTTTCTAAACGCTACTTCCATGCGACTCATTTTGACTTTTCTTATTTTTTATCCATTTTTAAGGTAAAATACGCACCGAAAGTTAAAGTGAACATAATTGGCGGCGCGTTGGAGGATGGACGTATACCGGAGTTTGCACAGGTGCGATTAGAGTGCAAAGCGGATGCCAATCCCAGTGATCTGCGCTATCGCTGGTTCATCAACGATGAACCAATTGTTGGTGGACAAAAAACCGAGATGGTGAGTTACAACAAAAGCAATGCATATGCATAGATTTAAGTCTTTTTTGTTATTGTTACAAAGAACTAGCGCATAGCAAATTCATTGGAGCGTTTTATAGTATTTGAGTGAACAGCGTCACATCATTGGAGGGGTGGGGGCTACATGCGCGTAGATTGGGTGTGGAGTGAATTGTAGAATAGGTAGTTAGCTGCGGTGTGAGGCAGTGAATGGGAGTGCACTCGGTTGAGTTGAGGTTAATGTGGAGTGGCAGTTGCTGTTGCACGCCTCAAATGTTAGTTTTGTTATTGTAGCTAGCTGTCACGCCTGCCAGCGCTGTGCCCGATAATTCGCGTAACACAAGCCAATCATATGACCATGCAACAACAACAAAAGCGTTAGACATTTTCAGATTGCGTTCGCCATACACCAGCGTCAGTAGCGCATATGTATTTGTAGAGCAAATGTTGCACATACATACCTATTATTTTCGCTGCTGCCATAGCGATTACGCGATCGCTGATTGTTACGTGTGGCAAGCGAAATGTTGCAACCTAAATGTGTAGAATTAGAGACACTAGCAAACAGTTAGAAAGTAGCAACCAGTTTGGCAGTTGCAGCTGCTTTTATTGCCCCCAGGCAGACGCAATGCCGCTTTGTGGGTGCGGGTGGTGAAGAGCAAAAGCAAGCGCAGGAGAGTTGCCCCGTTGCCGCAACGATCATAATCATTTGATGCGATGACAAATGGTATCGCTGCAATTTTGCGCCGTTGAAAGCTTGACGCTTAACATTGAACGGTTTTTGTTGCAGAAATTCATATATTTGTTGTTGTTCTTGTTCTTAGATAGCGCACACTCACTTAACTTATTGCAGTTAATTTCAGCAGCGTTCGTCTAAAGGGTAATTAACGATCTACATTCTGCGCGTCACAACACTCTGCCTCATCGGCCATATTAAATAGCGTACAACAACAACAATAAAAAACTGGTTGAATGAGAAGCTGCTATCGTCATCACCAGCTGCGTAGCTTCTGTGGCAATTTGAAGCGCTTGTTGCTGCGGTATATTTGGCGCATATTTGGCTAGAAAATGATCGCACATAAAGGCTTATGTACATATGAGCTAACAGTTAGAACACACAAAAGTATATACATATGTAAATATTAGGGTGGTCAAAAAAAAATTTTTTTTGTTGAATACCGTAAAAAATTTGGTGCGCGAGTGATAAATTGTATAACATAATAAAATTTCTGATCTTTGTATACATATGTATATTAGGGTGAGCCGAAAAAAATTAAATATTTTTTTAGATAAAAATATTGTCCGAGAGTCATCAACTGTATTACTAAAAGAATTTTTGAGTCGTTCTTTGATGATGATGATGAAAACTTTCAAAAATTATCTTAAAAATTTAAAGTTCAGACTGATATCTCAAAACCTGAGAGACATGTTTGCATTTATAGAGGCAAGCGAATATGCTCGACTGGTCTGGTAAGGTATATACAATAAAAATTTAATTTTTTTGGCTCACCCTAATATATATACTTGCTACGTAAACCAGTCCTTTGCAATTGAAAAACAAAACACCCATGAATACTACATTGCAGTTAGAACCACCCAAAACAGGCTGCTCACCACTCCATCCCTCCGTCAGTACCCCTAGCAGAGAACGCAAATTATTTGCTAAACTGCGCACCAGTCTCTATATGCTACTTGCCACTTGCAATCAGTTGATCAGCAGCTGCCAGCGAATGCAATTTTCACAACAATTACAGCCGTGCGCCACTTCCCCTTCACGTTTGTGCAAAATATATACATGTACAAAAGTATGCGTATGTATATATATTTATTTATTTATATGTATGCATATGTGCTTCCGTGTGTGGCCAAAACAGGCTCCTCGCTCTCATAATTTGTTATGGCTGAAAATATGTTGAATCGCAGCCGTATGCACAGCCGTCTCGCGGCGCTAAATTATGTGGCACGATTAAAAGTGGCTTTGAAAAACGTTTTCATATCAATTGTAAACTGGTTAGATAATGCCTACAGACCGCATAACAATCTCTTGCAGTCGTTGAACGTTTTAGTATTTAAGTTCACTGTGATTGGTAGATCTTCATTGGGACTTCTTGATTTCTGCTGCGGCGCTGTTCTTTATATTTACGAGCACTTATTTGTGTATTTTAATTACCCAAAGAGACGTGCGCCGCGTTCTGAAATATGTGTGCACTTATGTACATATGTATGTGTGCATGTACGAATGTATGTACTATTATATGCATGTGGTGCGTCTAACTGGACCCGACAACTAGTCAGAACCGCGGATTGTATGATTGTTATTAGCAGCCATTTCCATCATTACATTGCTTATGCAAGTGTCTGGCGACAGATAGCAGCCATTGCTAGTTAAGTGCTGATAAGCATAATTAGTGGTTACTCATACGCCCCGTATGACAGAAAATTTATATGCATTAGAAGAATTTTAAACTCGATTTGCATTTATGCAATAATAATTATAATTAATTGATAAATTGTTAGCGTTTTGAGATATTGCGCACTGCTGCAATTAACATGCGGTAATTTATTTAATTATGATTAAATCATAAATCCTACAATATACATGTGGTAGTACGTAAATATTTATATAAAAATATATTTTTTTTTTTAATAAAAAAATATTTTTGTTTTCATTTCATATTTTAAATAAATATATTTTGGCGTTCTCCAATGCAGGTTATTCGAAACGTCACAAGAAAATTTCATGATGCCATTGTCAAGTGCGAAGTGCAAAACTCAGTGGGCAAGAGTGAAGATAGCGAGACGCTGGATATCAGTTGTAAGTAAACAAGTTAATATTTATAAAAATATGAAATGAAAAGTTGTAAGTAATTTATAATATATATTTATATATCGGGTAGTCGAAAAAGTATTTTCGTATTTTGTCAATAGTTATTTCAGTATATATACAATAATAATATAAACTAATTTCAATAACCAATATATCTACTAATTATTTTATAATATACATACATAAATATTTTTTAACTTTTTCAGATGCACCCAGCTTTCGTCAGCGTCCGCAATCGATTGAAGCCGACATTGGCACTTTGGTGTCTTTGGGCTGTGAAGTGGACGGCAATCCGACGCCAGATATTGTATGGATACAGCATCCAAGCGATAGGGTGAGTCAATTTTTATATACTAGCTATACTAAGCGATAACTTTTCATTGTAAAATAAAAATAGATAATTTCTAAAAAATTTTATAAAATTTGTGCACCAAAAAGCACAAAATCGCATGCAATATTGCTCGATTCTTATTAAACAGCTGTAGTATTGAGAAATTCCATTGCATTATATTTCTAACAACTATTTTTCGCTTTTCTTCGCCTCACTTGCAGGTCGTTGGCATCAATTCCAATCTCACCTTTACCGTTAGCAATGAAACAGCTGGCCGCTACTATTGCAAAGCCAATGTGCCTGGCTACAAAGAAATCAGCACCGATGCGTATGTTTACCTGAAGGGTTCGCCCACCATTTACTCGCCGCCATATCAATTCGGTTGGGTGGGTGATACGGCGCGCCTTGAATGTTCCGCAACATCGGTGCCACGTGCGCGTCACGTCTCGTGGACATTTAATGGACATGAAATCAGCGCTGAATACGGACACGACTACTCAATACTGGTGGATCCGGTGCCGGGTGGCGTTAAATCGACTCTGATCATTCGTGACAGTCAGGCGTATCATTATGGCAAATACAATTGCACAGTGGTGAACGATTATGGCAACGATGTGTTGGAAATCAATTTGCAAGCACAAAGTGAGTACTTTCACCCACTTTTCAACCATATACCTTATAAGTGTGTGTGTGTGTGTATGATTGTGGAGGCAATTGCTTCCATAAACGATGCATGTGGGTACAGCATTGCTGCCTGAGGTGTGAGGTGTGCGTGAAAAATTGGTTGATGATTGCTTAGCATATTATAGTAAGACATCTATTATAACAACATGATACATATATGTTAAGAATTTAATTAAACTAATAACCAAATAGTCACCAATCGAAAATCATTGATATATGTAAGTATTTAATATATAAAAATAAGTGCTATATTTTAAAGTCATTTTTTTCAAAAGAAAGAAACTTTTGTATAATGGGGTCTTAACATAAAAATTCGTAAAGGTAAACAATTTTTTAAGATAGTATTTACACCATAGAATCAACCGGGTAGACGTAGATCGTTATATATATATGGCCCCTATGCAAACACAAATACTGAATATAAAGGTATACTCGTAGTCCTTTCACCAGAAATCTGTGAATCTGTTTCACGCCTAATAGCTCCGAATTAAGCACCTCCAGCTATGTCTATAAAGCTATCCCTGATGCTGGCACCATAAAATCAGGTGTCGTGTGGAAATAATTTCATTCTGAACATTAAGTCTGGAGAAATATTGACCCATGCTCCCATTGTTTGCTTATAAAATCACATTATATTATCGAAACATTCTCAATTGAATTATCTATGCTCGCCGCTATATACAATAAAATATGAATCATTAAGGCAGCGATTTGCTTTTATATATGTGTACGTATATGTGTGCAGTAGGAAACAAGAACCGATGTTTATACATTTATATTTGTGAGTAAAAAATATCTCATACTTCGACACTTCTTATTCGAATTTCTCTGCTTTCGAGAAGTAGGTGATATAGTGTCTCGATCATAAAAAGGCAAAACTGAGCATTTGCTGTAGTACAAATAACTCTCTCAATCATGAGTGACCTCTAAACATTGTAACAAATGCTCCTGTTTTATCATCAGATCAATTGTTTATCTCTCGAGGCATTTCATTCACGAATCTATAGCCAGTATTATTTCTTAATGCTCTATCCTATAGTATCTATCAGCGATATATTACCTTTCCTTTGCCATATCCTTCTAGAGGGGACTTTTTTAAGCCGTGGGGTGAAGTGGCATCCATAATCCCATTTAACGAGCCATTTAGCCCTTGCACATTCACACTATTCTCTGCAGTTCTCGGGCTTCCTGCTACCTAGACTTTTTATAGAAAAGCAGAGCCATGTCCACGCGGTTGATATATCAAATGAAAGTCTTCCAGTTAATAAAATGTGATTTTATGACAAGGAATGGAGGAACCGGCCAAAATTTGCCTAGCCTAAATATATGAAATTAAATTATTTTTACCACTGATTTTATGACGTAGATAATTATGAATATATGTGGAAGCTTAAGAGATGGGAATATTTTATTGTACGAAATGGCTGAAGCAGTTTCTCAGATTCCTATCGGGAAAACTCAGACCCTTATATTCAGTTTAGCCGCTATACCTTAAGTAAATCTAATCATTTCGATTGGCTCTGAGATTCCAATATTACTCATCTTTTAGTACGTAGATATTCAGTTCAGAGAAAATCATACGTTTGGTAATAATTTATATCGGTTCAGCGTCTTTTATGTCGTCTACGTTTTCCGATATCCCATTTCGATATCCCATTATTTAACATACCTTATATTAAATTAATAAATAATTAATGAATTACTTATAAATAGATATTTAAAACATTATTTTCCTCACTCTTGTATCCACAGAAACCATCTCGCCCATGATGATCATCATTGGTGGCACCTCCGTGGTCGGCTGTGCTATGGTGCTCATCATTATCATTATAATCTATTTCAAGTGTAAGAAGCGCACCAAACTACCACCGGCCGATGTGATAAGCGAACATCAGATAAGTAAGAATGGCGGTGTAGCTTGTAAAATGGAAGCCGGCGATCGCACCTCCAATTACAGTGATCTGAAAGTGGACATATCCGGCGGCTATGTACCCTATGGCGATTACTCAACACACTATAGCCCGCCACCACAATATCTCACTACTTGCTCCACCAAATCGAATGGCAGTTCGACAATATTACAAAATAATCATCATAATCATTTGCAACAACAACATATGCAACAAACACTACAACATCATCAACAAACACCACCACCACAAACTGTGCCAATGACCTTCCTCTCGAACGGCAGTGCGAGCGGCAGCCTGACGAGTAGTATTGTCGGTTCGCGCGAAATACGCCAAGACAACGGTCTACCGAGTTTGCAATCCACCACAGCGTCTGTGGTGAGCTCCTCGCCGAATGGCAGCTGTAGTAATCAGAGCACCGCGACGCATGTCATCTCCAGTTCGGTGGCGATGAGTGTGGATCCACGTTATAGCGCCATTTACGGTAATCCTTATTTGAGATCGTCAAATTCATCGCTGCTGCCACCACCAACAGCGGTTTAGAGCGTCTATCTGAGCGCCTTAGAGAGTCAATGTAAGTTATGTGTAGGTACATACATATGTATATGAAGTGAGCATAATATTTCATATGGTAAATAGTCCCGTTAGAAATGAAAGACTGATCTCAAAATCATTAAAAACCGTTAGAATGGCTAGCAATGTGGACATAGGGTAAGTAAGTGTTATGTTTCTATATAATCTAAGCTATTGTCATAATTTAGTTTGTTTTGGAAATTTTTTATAAATTATTACGCTTTAAAGTCAAATATTGCAGAGTTCTCGAATAATATTTTATTTCATATTTATTTACTCAAAGCTTTTCAGGCAATGCCAATGTTGCTTCTTAAACTTCTGCTTTTGAATTTCATTTGATGTACTGGCAAATTTCGCACACAATTTCAAAAATAAAAGTGTTTTATGTCTTTTTAGAAATAAACTCCACACTCACATAACTCCATCCAGATTAAAATATCAGCAACTGAATTGCTATGCTGACATTAGCAGTGGTTGCTAAGCTTGCAATTTCATTGTGTGTGGCATAAATTATGAATGTGCGATGGAGAGAGTATTTATATAGTTTGCTGAGGAAATGAAAAATGTGCGAAAAAATGTGCAAAACGGTGTGTGTTTTCAAGTTCAAGGTGAAGGTTGCGAAAATTACCGTAAGTAGCTCAGAAAGGCCTGATGTGTAATATTTTTTGGCAGGGAAAGGTCATAGGTGGGCTTTTACTCCAACAAAGCGAAAACTTTTCCGCTTACGAAAGCAGTTAGAAAAGTACCGTGAAAGTAATAACGCAAGTTTTGCAATGTTAGCAACTGTAATGAGCATAGGCTATGCTCTTAATTTTTTCTCTGAGACTTTAAGCAAAAATGTTTGGGGAAAATATAATATAATGTATATTATTATTAGGGGACATGTTAGTAAGCATGAGATAAAGTTGAGACCAAAGCTGAAATGCTTTCTTAGACGCATAGTATTCAATATTGCATAATATCTGCCAAGTCTTAATATAACTTAAGGGATCGTCTCAGTGTGACCCTCCGAAAGATAACTGATTTTCGCAATTTTTTTTTTTTTTGATGTTGTGATTAACTAATCGGTCCGGTTTTTTTTTCTAGAAATAAATACATTCATGCCAAATACAAATGATTATTACTTATTTGGTGTTTAATAGTTAAATAAATTGTTGAAATCACACTTAAAAAACAGGTCCTGCACGATATCCGAGATTTCGGCTGCAATTTTGATTTAAAACAAAAATTTCAAAAATCGCCCTATGAAGACTTTTTTTTTTAATTTTACAAAATGGCGGCGGTTCGAACAAAAAGCATCTAATTTGTCCTTTTTCGACAGTTTTTCATAGAAAAAAATAAGAAGATTTAAAAAATTTATTCTCTCCAAATTTGAACTAAATTTGAGAGTGGAAATCGTGTTGAAAAACACCATTCTGAGAAAAACGCTTTTAAATATTAGCATATTTTCTAAAAACTCTTTATATAAATTTATGGTGATATTCTAGTTGAGAAGCTTGAATTTTGAATAATTTTATAATTTTTTTTTTATATTTTTATTAAATTATGCATTCTTTAAGTAAAGTCCGCGACATACTACATAGAGCTAACAGGTCAATTGAAAAGTCCCCAGTCTACTATATATTTTTTGGCAAATTTCGTTTTTTTTCTTTTCAACATATTTTTCTTCAAGTGTGATACACTGATTATAGCACCTCTCCGACTTTTCGATATAATTTTTTTGCAGTACGATTTATTCTTTGCTTCAAAATATGCCCTCAATTTCGTCGATCACCGTTTCACTCCAAGCAAATTTCGTCTCTGCGAGCATTATGTATAAAAAAAGTTAATTTTCACTTCACTTCACTTCATTTTTGTGTTGAACTTGATTAGTCTGATTGTATTGAGCGCCTATTCTTTAAATTGCTGTAACTCACAAATAGTTTGAGACATCGGCTTAAAAATTTAGTATGTTATTTGTAAAGGTATAAATTATCAAAATATGAAAAGAAACGAAAATCGAATTTTTCAAAATTTCAGAAAAAATTCGAAAATCGATTTTTTCAAAATTTTCGAAAAATTCGAAAATCAATTCCTTCAAAATTTAACAACCTTAAGATCATTGCAACTTCTGATTATTGAAAAAATTCGAAAATTTTACAAATAATATGAGCAAAATTTTGAAATGCCTATTAGAGCAGTTTAACGCTTATGAGACAGCCAAGTTGTTTTCCACAACGCCCTTCAACTCATTGAGAGGTACTAACAAACACTGCCAAAATATATAAACCTTGCTTTGTATATTTGGATTGCTGACGAACATGCTTCAATCGCGCAAGTGAACAAGTCACTTATAACACATACCTACATATCGTCACCTATAATGCAAGACCACGTATCTTCAAAAAAATGGTATTTAAGTTTTTTATTGCTTACAATTCACTACATCATATAACATACCCATATGCATGTAGCATAAATATTTTCAGATATAACCGATATATAACCATTTTATAATCAAAACTCAATTTTTTTAATATTAGTGGTTGCTATTATATCGTTTTTCCTTCTGCTGTAAACTTATGAAAAATTATGTAACGTTATTTTGCATTTTAAGTGACGATGTATACATAAGAATATATTCATATGTATACAGCTGGTTGTAGAAGCCTTTACAATTATTATTACTTTCTTTCATATTTGTTGACAAGAAAATCCAAGTGGAAAAATCCAAATATCTTTGGATCTTTCGACAAAATATGTTATGAAATGTTGATGCACTTCAGCTTGGATGACTGCATTTTGGAGGTAAATGAATATGAAATGAATATCCTTTAACCCGAGAACTTTGAAATATTTACGATAAAAAGAGAGCAAGCAAATAGACTACTCATGAGTAAATACAGATTTTGTAATATTTTAAAAACTCGAAATGAACTAAATACTACAACAGCTTACATAGTTGTATAGGCACAAGGAAGCGAAGCATATACACACATGCATATGTATGCATTTAGATTAGATGATTAATATTTATTGAAATTCGTAAAATACCAAACCAAAAAGTCCGCAAGACCAATGCTAAAATATACATAAAAACTTACAAACATGCATGCCTACATGCAAACAAAAATATGTAAGCATTTAGGTAAATAAAAAAAAAACAACAAAAACAAAAAATTACGGAAACAAATTCAAGTATGTATTCTCTTTACTTTATAAAAACTAGCACGAATGGCAAATGCACTCAGAAGTAACATACATATGTATGCATGTTTGTAATAAGCATAATCAGCAAAACAAAAAAAAAGCAGTAAATAAAAATAAAAAACTCTACCGAAAGCCTACCATAAACCTAGTACTGAATATTGCTATTTAATACAACAACAAACAGCTGGTAGCGAGAGTCCTAATAAATATTTCTAAAACTACGTGCATACCTAAAAACCTACAAAACAGCATTTATTAAATGGTTAGGAAAGCAAATAAAAATTTTACTCGTTGAAAAAGAAAAACATCCAAATATACATATATACACACACGTTTAATATGTGCTACTTCAAATTGTCCAAATTTTTGCTGATAACTACAAAAGTACTCTTCACTCATAGCATAAGGCAGAATATTTATACGAAATTAAAAATAATAATAATAAATAATAAAACCTAGCAAAAAAATTTAAATATATTCTGTAATTAATTTTGCTTAAGTCAATATACACAGTTACATGCATACCAACACACACACAGATGCGTACGGGCGCTAGCTGCTAAAGTTTATGTTAAGCATTTGCATTTCAATGCCCAAGTACCTGATAGTTTTAAGCTTAAGCTAAGTACTAAGTATAGATGGATGTTCACGCCTGTGTGCATATGCTCGTACGTACGTGTGTTGTTGTAAGTAAAAGCTTTGTTTAGGGAGCCGTAAACATACAAGAACTTGGTAGCGCAGCAATGATAATGGTGGCATTTTCTAGAACTCTACATATACATATATGGTTGAACTACTATGTACTTATGTCGAAACACTTAATGTTCAAAATTCCGATCTTTTTAATCCAAGTAAAGCTTTCTGGCTATAATATTACTTTTAAATTATTCTTGACTTCCAAATATTTAAGCATGTTTACCTACAATCATACAGTAATTTATTCAAATATTACTTTCTTTCTGCAAAACTGTCATTATGGATTTTTCAAATTGATATTAATTAAAAAAGACCCTACTTAATTTATTCCATCTTCAATGTTTACAATTTAGTTAATTAAAAGAAAATTAAATTTTTTTTAATATATTATTTTCTTCTAAACCAATTTTTATACTAGTTTTTATTAAAAAATAAATTTGTTTTTTATTTCCTTAATTTATAGAAGATTAAGAAAAATTTAAATTTTTTTCAAAATTAATTACTTTTTTTACATATGTATGTATATCAACTTTTTTTTATTAATTTTTATAAAAAATAAATTTCAATTTATTTATTCTTTTTATAAAAAAAAGGATCTTTGAAAAAATGTATTTATAGAAATTAAAAAAAAAAATATTTTTTCAAAATGAATGATTATTTAATAAAGTTAATTTTTTTAGTAGAAAATTTTTGTAAATAATATATTTATTTCTTTTATAAATCAACTTTTTTATTCATTTTAATATATTCCACCTTTAATGTTTACAATTTAGTTTATATAAAAAAAAATATTTTTTTCTGAAATTTCTATAAATTAAGTACATTTTTTTAAAATAAATTCTTTGTTTCTTAATTCATTTTTGCTTTAATTTTCAAATTCAAATTCATATACATACATACAAATTTGAATTTGAATTTGAAAATTAATGTTAATAAAAGAGATTCTACTTAATATATTCATCTTTAATGTTTACAAATATTTAATAAAAAAAATGTTTTTTTTATTTTCTATAAATTAATTATTTTTTTTTAATATATTATTTTCTTCTAAACCAATTTTTATTACTAGTTTTTATTAAAAAATAAATTTGTTTTTTATTTCCTTAACTTTATGTAGAAGATTAAGAAAAATTTAAATTTTTTTCAAAATTAATTACTTTTTTTACATATGTATGTATATCAACTTTTTTTTATTAATTTTTATAAAAAATAAATTTCAATTTATTTATTCTTTTTATAAAAAAAATTAAAAAAATTATTTATAGAAGTTTAAAAAAATTAAATTTTTTCAAAATTAAATATTTTATTAAATAATTTTTGAAATTGAAATTTTTTAAATAATATTTAAAATTACTTTTTTATAAATCAACTTTTTTATTCTTTTAAATTAAAAAAATACCCAATATTTTTTATTAGCTTTGCTTACAAAAAGATTATTAAAACGGATTTATATGATTTTTTTCAAAATTAATTATTTTAGGATTTTTTTTTAATAATTTTTTTATTATTCAAATTTTTTTAAATAAAATAAATTTTTAATAAAAATTAATAAAAAATTAATTTAGAAAAAAACAGCTTATTTATTAAAGATTATTTAAAAAAATTTAGTTAATTTATAGAAGTTTAAAAACAAAAACAAATATAAAAAAATTGAAAAAAAAATTGTGTAAAAAATAATTTTTAAACTTTTTATTAAAAAAAGTAAAATTTCACAAAATAATTTAATTTTTTTAAATTAAATTTCAACAATAAATTTTAATAAAAAAAGTTATGTCAACTA
This sequence comes from Bactrocera tryoni, assembly GCF_016617805.1. Taxonomy (NCBI): domain Eukaryota; kingdom Metazoa; phylum Arthropoda; class Insecta; order Diptera; family Tephritidae; genus Bactrocera; species Bactrocera tryoni. Next base: position 46,623,410 of record NC_052502.1, read on the forward strand.
AATTTCAATAAATTTTAAACAATCTAATCTACATTCAATCATTTAGTGCTCAACGTTTCCGCTTATTTGGAAGTAGATCTGTTTCTCGTGCTTGAAAATCAAAATTTGACCAAAATATGTATAGAAAGTATGCTCTAAAGCAAATGGAGTCCAAATAACTATATTTCCAAAAAAAATTATGAAAATCACTCGCTGCCACTTATAACATTACGCTATTTAAAATCTCATAGTTGAACATATGCTCCAAATATTAACTAAACGAAAAACGCTTCGTCTTATTAGTGTCTTAAAATTATGAAAAAACAACAAAAATGTAGCACCAGCTACCGAAAATCCGTTAATTTCTATTAACAAATAATTATTGTAATAACTGTGAAATATCTGCATGTAAAACTCTTTTAGAAAAGGAAGCACCAGTGAATAGTTTAAACGTGGCTTGAATGCTTAAGAACTCTTAAATAATTTGTCAAACAAAATCCATTCAAGCAAACTCAAACGGATGATTATGCCACACAGCAGCGCTTTAAATTGTCTTTAACGAATTTAGTTGTTAACGTTTCAATTAGTAAGTCATACCAATATGTATTGTAAAGAAATAATCGTAAGGATTTATGTAATTAAATAAAAAATAAAAATATTCTATTGTATTTTGAAATATTAAAGAATTATACGGTTCAATTGACGCTTTAAATTAGTTTATATTTATATAATATATGTACACACACACACACACACACACACACACACAAACACGCATATTCTAAGTAACCATTTAAGTTATAACTAAGTTGTAAATATACCGTTTTTTTCTTTTTTGTATGTAATGCTTAAATGAACTTCGAGTGTTTGGTGAATTTTCGCTTTATTTTCTCGAACTATTCAAGCATTAAGTCATTCACATTGTAAATCATTCATTAATATTATTGTGCATTCATTCATTCATGCAGATAATTTGTAAATTCATACAATATGCACTGCGCATACACACACACTCACATACACACATAGAAATGCAGCTATGAAATAAGCCTGTATATTCCTAATTTGCATTGGTCGATGATTATAGTATTATTACTTAGCATTAGGTTTTTATATGAGCTTAACAAAATAGAATAAAATCGCTTTTGAATTAAGTAATGAAATACGCATATGTTTGTAATTAGCGCGTTAATGCAGATGTATATTATAGAGGTAATATGTAAGTACATATGTATTTTTATAGTATTTTAATAGCAATTTAAGTGTTTATGTGCAACAACAAAAAATGCCAATAGATTTTCTATAATTTCAGTGAACAATGTGCATGAAGAAAGAAACTTATAGTTGAAATGATAATTTTAAAAAATCATGCACCAAAATGCTATGCCACGGTATTTATATAAACACACACCCACACATACATACATACATGTGTACAAAACATGCCTAATTCTAAATATAAGTAACTCATGTATATTGAACTGCATACTCACATAAATACACAATACACACGTACATACTTACACACATACATACATACATACATACATAACAAATGAGTTTACTGCTAAGCAAAAATTGTAAGAAAAGGTGAATTAATAAAATTGAGAAATTAAAAATCAACCCTCTGCTATTTTTATTCTACTAAGAGGTTAATGCGAGAAAAGCAGGTAAGCATAAAGGTTGCGGTGTACACTGCAATGAGCAAAAAATAGTAAGACTTTGGCCTCAATACACTTGTGCTAACGTTTTTTCCAATCCTCGAAACAGTTGCTTAAGTTAATTTTCATAATAGCCTTCAATGCGCGTAGCGATCCACTTTTAATGTCTTCAATTGACTCAAAACGGCTTCCCTGGGGCGGTCGTTTGAGTTTGCTGAATAGCCAAAAGTTACACGGAGCTAAATCAGGCGAACACCGTGGTTACGGAACGATATTGGTTGAAAGTATTGCGAAAACCGTACGAAGAATCAATGCAAGAGTTGTCGGTCCATTATTTCGGTCTCTTTTAACGAATAGCTTTCCGCAAGCGACACATAACACTCAAATTGTGTTCCTTTTTGACAGTTTGGTCGGTCGGAAGGAATTCAGAGTGCACCAGACCCTGATAATCGAAGAAACCTTTCAAAATAATATTGATTTTTGAACTGCTGTGACGTGGATTTTTCGCTTAGACTCACCTTTGCCTCGATATTCGGACGACTGATAGTCTGTTTACGGGTCGTAAGTATAGATCTAAGACTCATCGCCAATAATAATAGGATTATTGATATGCTGGTAGTCGGAAATTATTGTTTCACAAACGTTAACGCGACACTGTTTTTCGAAAAAATTGAGTGATTTTGGAACCAATCGTGGTTTTACTTATCTTTGACCCAAATGATCTTTCAAATTTGTTTTCACTCATCCTGCTGATATTCCAACGATGTCGATTCTCAAGCACCAGTTCCTTTATTTTATCGACGTGTTGATCATCAGTTGATGTTAATGGTCATTCTGGTTGGTTCATCGTCAGCGCGTTTTCGACCCTCTTTGAATAATTTGTACAAACCAAAAGCATTTGCTCGCGACAATCAACTATCACCGAAGGCCTTTTCCAAAATTGTGATCGTTTCCGCATCAGAAATTCAATGCCGCACACCAAATTCAATGGACCTTCTTTGTTGACTAATTTCACTCATCGTAAAAATCGCCGAATGCACTTTATGATCTTTAGAGGGGCAAGAGTATACTAAACACTAATGATTATTTTGATGTGACATTTGCCACAGATGTCCTTGACAGTCACACTAATCCAAAAAATTTCGACGAATGAATTTGCTCGCGAAATTTAAGTGCCAAAAAATTACCAATGGAATTCGGGGTTTAAAATGTACATACATATATACAGAGGCAAAAATATTCCAGCAATGAAAAATGTTTAGCTTAATTTTAAAGGGTGTCGGTGAGTATTTTAAGTTTCCCATATAAACAAAATAAAATATCCTTTTTCATTACATAATCATTTAAACCGTTTAGGAAACGATGTTTTACAATAGACGAATTTGACATTTCTGTATACTATACCAAAGATTATTAGTAATGCGTAACAAGTCAAAAATAACAATTGGGTACTCAGTTGCCTGTGACCGAATTTTAAAGGGTGATCCATTTCGAGGTTTCCTACTTTTTTATCGAAAAAATACAGAAAATTCAAATTTAATGGGAGATATTTATTATCATTCGAAAGAACATTTTTTGGTATTTATTTTTTTTTTAAATTATCTCTTTCAAATGTTTGCTGCGACTATCTCTCAGATGGTCCATCCGTTGAGTACAATTTTCGATAACTAGTCTTCAGACTTTACATATCGCCTCAGAAAATGGTCGAATGGGGTGATATCACACGATCTTGATAGCCAAAAGACCGGAACAAGACATGAAATTATCTGCTCAGCGAAGTGTTCTCTCAATAAATCCACTGATTGATGCATTGTGTGGGAAGTGGCGCCGTCACGTTGAAACCAAATGTCGCCGAGATCTCGAGCTTCAATTTCAGGCATCAAATAGTCGGTTATCATGGTCACCATTGACGGTTACGTTCTTACAGGCAAGATTTGGTTTTTTCATGAAATGGCAGCTCTTGAATCTCATCAGATTGCTCTTTGTCCCAAATTGCGGCGATTTTGCTTGCTTACATACACATTGAACCAGAAATGGGCCTCATCGCTGAACAAAATTTGGCTCGAAAAGGTCGGATCTTTTTGGAACTTTTTAAGAGCGCATAGACCGAAGCAATGCCAATTGGGAAGGTCGTGCGGCTTCTGTTCTTGCACAAGCTGTATTTCGTACGCTTTCAATTTAAGATCTCAAATGGCGCCGAATCGATTCTCCTCTGTCTTCGTGTACACTATCAGCTACGACTGCTTAGATTTCTTCACTGCGTGCTAGACGAGGTCTATTTGGTCGAATATTATCCAATAATGAATGCTGGGTCTCAAGATGGGGTGGTGAGTAGACCGATTATGTTGACCATAAGTTAAGCGAAACACATTCTTAACATAACGTGAATTTTGGTAATAAAGTTGAACGATTTAGAAATGTTTCTCAGGCAAAAGTCTTTTCATGATGAAATGACAAACAATACTGGACAAAAATAACATGACAGCTTGACACGCGTAATCTGTCAAAAGAGGCTATTAAAAGTAACTCTACTTGGATAACCCGTTATATACATAATAAGAATAAAAATATTATTACGACGCACTTCAAATGGTTTCAAATATCGAAGTATAACTCCGACTGATTAAGTGATAACATTTCGATTTTTTGCTGAAAGAGTCAACGGACAAGGAACGATATTCTGGCATTAATTTGACATCAAGATATAGAAAACCGCATTTAAAGCCAGCTAATAAAATAAGCTAATAAAAAAAATTATTTTTTCGGCAGTTCTTCTGCTAAAAGCTAAAGGATTTTGTCTACTACCGCCATCAGGAGTTTTAAACTTCGTTGCACCAAAAATTAATAATAATTCTTGTTTACACAGCATATCAAAAATATCAGATTACACGAAACATAATACTATTTATCTAATTCGGCAAGCAATCAAATTTCACCACAATCTGGATTACATTACAATATCTAAAATATAGCAAACCCAAAAGTTGATTTAAAGCAAATATATTCTTTTAAACTAAAAAGTATTAGAAAATTTAAACAATATGTAAATATCATTTGAAAGCAATAGCCCACTCACCTATTAAAACTAAACAACAGCTCTGTGACAACAACAGTTATTGTTAACAGCTCCGCCCATAATTACTGTTGCCCAGCAGACTGGTCGACACGCACCAGCAATCAGCCGCTACTATGGCACTAAGCTAGTTTTTAAGTGTCAATCACTTTTATGTGACGTAGCATAAAGTTCATTGATAAGTGCCTAGGGTATACTTTTTAACCCCATTACAACGCCTTGCACCACCTACTACTACCGCGCTTTGGTGTTAAGCGCTCATACATATTTATATGTACTATATATTAATATTAGCCACGTCATCTGGTGACACTGACAAATATTTAACGCAAACAACTAACAACAGCAACAACAACAACAATAAAGTGCATGGCAACATACTGCACTTTCACCCGTCGGGTTTAGAAAAGCGATTTAGTAAATAAATAAACAGCGAGCGGCAAGCAGCAAACAGCAGACGGCTGGCAGTGCGCAACAAACTAGCAAAAAGTTCGGAGCACTGAAACCGCCCGCTAAATCCACAAATAAACAAAAATTCACTTAGTCAGCGGTAAGCACCCTCGCACACAGTCAAGCACCAGAGCGCAGTGGGCAAGTGAACAAAACTGTAAACTTCCGGTTATGCGTCACCAGTCACCAGATGCAAGCAAATAAAGCTGATTGCCAGCTGTTTAGCACCGCTGGCTGGTGGCAAATTTCAAGTTCGCGTGTTGGCTGCTATTAGAAGTTTTTAGTTGCATTCAACAAACATTTTAGCGGCAACCGCGGGGGCTGAAAAACTCCCCTTGATGACTTCTAATCAGTGGCAAAGAGTCAATGCTCTCGTGCGCGTTTGCGTTTTTATCAACGCTGAAATGCGAGCTCTGCTGGCCCACTCAGCTGTCACTTTGGTTATTCTGTTTTTTTTTGTTTTGTTTTGCTGCTAAGTAATCACTCACTTTGCGTTCAAACGTTCAATTTATTAAAAAGGTATGAAGCAAATAAAAATAATAAATATTCGCTTAATGAATCATAAGCCACCAATTCACCACGCACCATTTTAGTTATTACTAGGTGTTCAAATAGTAAGGTAGTAGTTGTAAAAAACACCAACCATCTTTGAGGTAGTTTTGAGCATATAATAAAAACTTGAGTCAATAGTTTTTCAATCATTAAACTTCTCTTTGGTTTCGGAGACATGGTTAAGTCCAGTGAAAAGGGTCCTGTGTTTTGTTGTTAGTATTTTGTTTTGTTAGTATCGTTCTTCGATTCTTTTTCGAAATAATTCTTTAAGTATCTTTTTGGGACCTATAAATATTTTGATTTAATCTTGTTGAGACGATAGTCGAAATTACAATTGAATTGAAATTCCGCAAGCAAAAATCCATCAACCCCCTGATTGAAAAAATTGGTTAATTTTTCATACTAAAAGAACTTTTACAAAGAAATGTTTTAGATTTCGGAGAATACTATTCATAATTGTTCAGAATTGTAAATAGTTCTACGTTTCTGATAATAAGAAAAAACAGAAAACCATTAAGCGGAGGATCTTTTCGTTACAATTAACAGCTCATACTTGGAGAGCCTTTCTTAGAGCGGTCTATGGTAGAAACTTATTTTTCAGAGTATCAAGAGGAAGAAAATATTCCGTTTTTAGATAATTTCAAATAACATATAAACTTCTTGTTCTGTACATATGTATAGTACATATGTATATAAGAGTACCAAATATGAAAAACTTCAAAAGAAATTTCGTTATAATATTGGCTGAAAATATTAGCAAAAGGATTAGTAGATTAGTTTAAGGGGGTAATTTCGACTGATAAGGTCACTAGATAAAATTTGAGCTATAAAATTTGGTAATTAGTGTAGACCGTATTTCATTTCTAAACCGACAGTTCGGGAGTTCGGGAATAGTGTAAATGGGATGAGATCCCGCTCACTCAACATATAAAAGTACTGTAAGAACTTTAATTTTGTGATATATTTAATTGAAATTTAGAGGGAATCCTTTCCTGATAATAATATCTCTCTGTATTAAAAATCGGTTGAATCCGGTTAATACTTACTTGAGCCCCCTTATTCCTTATATAAAGATTTTTGAACTTTCAGTTGACTTTATACCGCAAATATAGGCCAATATATGAGTTGTACGAGTATTAGTAAAATTGAGAAAGTGTGTGTTTCTTATATCTGTACATCTTTGCGCTTAGAGTGAATAAAGTCGGGTGAAAACTCGCCCTAAGCACTATATAACTAACGAGCCTTATGTACCTGAAGGTACTTCCTTGGTTTAATCTTTGCAAGTTGCAAGACTATGAAATGTTCTGTTATACCCGAGCTCAGCCCTTCCTTACTTATTTATTTATGATTACTCTTTGAAAAGTAGAGTGTATTAAAGTAAAAAACTGTCTTTGCCACGAAGTTTGTAACACCACGAAGAAAAATTCGGAAACCCCATAAAATTTACATATAAATGATGAGCATGATGGGGAAGTGCACCGACAATATATGTACTTAACTTTGAGGCGAATGCTGCTATTATACTTAGGAAACTGGGTAAATGAGGAGCCATGGACAAGAGCACATTCAAATTTTACAATCTAGATCACTGCATCGCGGAATATTCACCTGCTGTTTCCTGCTGCTCAAACACCTGTGAGTGGATTAGAATAAAGGTACAGTGAGTTTATTCACGGCTTAACCAGCTTCGACCTCGTTGCCTATGTGCTGAAAACTAGTCAAGGAGTGCACGATCTCATTAAAAACCGCTCCAAACTTTTTCTATATTAGGCTTGTATGGGACCCTATTTACAGCGGACCCGCTGGAACTAGCTAGGAAACGATTAAAAGCGAATCGGTTGAGCAATGTCCTCTGGCATTAGACCTGTGAACCTCCTGTGAGCTGGGAAGGCGCTGGCCCACAACCAGAACTTGTGCGACTGCAAGATCATTTTGACCCAAAGTTAGCTGTAAGTAGACCTCCTAACTATTTTGCACTTAGCAAAATCAATCTCGCCGCTGTTGTTGGTGTTCTGACAGAGAACTGTCCAATAGGTATGAAAGTTATATGCTATAGTACTCCTTAAGGTACTATATTGTTACCTTAAGCTCTTAAGCTGTAATCCGTCAAATGCGAAAGTTTTCCATACAAGCCCTTGATTCCGATCGTTCGGTTTGTATGGAAGCTATATGCTATAGTTAACCGATCTGAACAATTTCTTCGGAGATTACATTGTTGCTTTAGAAAAGAACCGGTGCCAACTTTTGTGAAAATACATTGTGAAATGTGAAAGTTTTCCATACAAGAACTTGATTCCGATCGTTCAGTTTGTATGGCAGCTATATGTTATAGTGGTCCTATATCGGCAGTTCCGGCAAATAAGCAGCTTCTTGTAAAGAAAATGACGTTTGCATAATTTAAAAATTATATGTTAAAAACTGAGGGACTACTTCGTATACATATATACAGACAGACGGACAGACAGACGGACAGACAGACGGACAGACAAACAGACAGACGGACATGGCTAAATCGACTCAGCTCGACACATTGATTATTTATATATATACTTTATAGGGTCTCCGACCCTTCCTTCTGGGTGTTACAAATTTCGTGACAAACTTAATATACCCTGTTCAGGGTATAAAAAACAATTAACTTAATAAAACTTCAATGAAAAAATAATTATTCACACATTATATATTTAAAATTTTGATACTGAATATAGAGAACAATAAATGCACAATTCTTGTATGTAAATCAATTTCGAAAATCTCATGAAATGATCACTTTAGGCACTTTACTGAAGAACGCTTTATCACTGGGAAGTTTTTAAGTTTCGAAATGTTCCAACAAGCATTGAAAGCTTCATCACTTTTTGCTTACTTCAATCCACCGGTTACCTCGATAGCTGAGCCATTCACATATGACGCCTTTTCGGACGCCAGGAATGCAATGACTTCGGCAATCTCTTCAGGTCGACCAAGACGACCCATTGGACAGCGGCGCAAAATATCCTCTTTAACCTTATCCGGTACTACCTCAACCATTGGCGTATTAATGAAGCCAGGCAATATCGCATTTACACGTATGCCGAACTTTCCGAATTCCTTTGCCGCAATTTCGGTAAGTGAGATGACGCCAGCTTTTGTGGCAGCATAATTAGCCTGGCCGGGATTGCTAATGCGTGCCACAATACTCGATATATTTATGATGCTGCCGTTACGCACGTGATGCTCAATCATGGCGCGCGCAAATTGTTGGGCCATCAAGAAAGTGCCCTTCAAATTCACCTTGTACACATCATCGTAGTCTTTCTCGGTCAGCTTGAGTAGGTAGCCATCACGTGTAATGCCGGCCGAGTTGACGACAATCGAAGGTGGTTGCTTGAATTGCGCAATGGACGCAGCAACAGCCTTAGTCACACTCTCCAATGAGGCCACATCCAACTCCACCGCAACAACATGATCTGTAAGCATAGGAATCAAATAAAAAAAGCATTGCATACATGCAGGCTGAGGTAAATACTCACCAATGCCAATGTCTTTGGCTGTTTGCTCAGCGGCTCTCAAATTGCGATCAGCTGCGATCACTCGAGCACCATCTCTTGCTAGCACGCGACAGGTGGCGCGCCCGATGCCAGAACCAGCGCCTACAGATAATTACATGGCGCGTGTGTGTGTGCGTGATTAAGTTTGATATATGGCAATAAAGCGGCATGTAACACATGTGCCGGCATAATTTAGCGTGAATTGTATTAAAAGTAATGAAACAAAACAAAAGAAACAACAATATATTACACACACATGTGGCTAGTTGCATACAAGAGGAATTCGATAAGAAAAATAATTATTTTCCTTATCCATTTTCAAAGCTCACCAGTAACAATCGCTAATTTTCCCAGCAGTACCATGATGAAGTCCGAAAACTATTCACAGCTGATCGCGCTCGTAAACAAAAGTAAGAATATCAAACAGATTCAGCGTTTACTTATGTGTGGTGTGTGTGTGTGTATAATTTGCGAACACTCCCACTTAACTGCCACGAATATTATATTATAAAATGTAAATAAATGCCAAAATCTTTGCCGAAAACAAAGCGATAAAAATTATCGTCTGACACACAACAACAACAATATTCAAAGGCCGATATTGTTTTAAGAATTAATCACACGAACAAACAAACAAGTCTTGACGCGTACTAATGGCGGTACAAAGCTCAAAATTCGGCGACAAGAACTCAAACAAAACACGCGACGAGCAAATCAACAAACAAACGATCGAATCCGGTACACACGAGTGCCGAGCAAATTAGTAGGAGGTTTATTAGCAACTGAGTGATCGCTGATTTTGTTAACTAGCAACGGCCCCAGAGATAAGAAGTATCTACAAACGAAATAATTGTGTGCGTAATTCTCACTCACTCAGTATAGCTTTTCACTCAACGTACTCAAATATTTGAGTTTAGTTAAAGAGTATACATACATGAATTAATACCCAAATGCCCAAAAGTATGCAATGAAATATAATAATACAATAATTTTATTAGCCAATTCCAAGCGCTGTAATTTAGTTGCAAGTTTTGCTTGTGATTACAACACCAACGAGGATAATAGATAGATATCTATATGGAAAGCTAATGGTTGTAAGAATGTTATGTAAGGAAAAGGATAATAATCACCCAAACCTCGTATAAGGGTAAGGTTCGGACCTACTAAAATTTTGATTACTTTGTATATGAAAGCTCAGAAAACTTTAACCGCAACCACTGGAATCACAAGAGGTTCTCGTGAAAATATGTTCACAGTTTGCACAACGATAACGGTAACACCCATCTCTGGGACAAATCCGAGATCTTGGAAAACATTTGGGTGATTTGTGTGAAATTCAGCTTCTTTACACAGATTGACAGTTCATCGAAGTCCAATTATGCTCTTCTACTTCTTGAAGAAACCATTCAAATATTAATGAATATAAATATCTCATATCTTTTGTGACAACTCTGATTCGAAAAAAAATACAATATCTTAAGCAAATTAGTATCCGGACTTATATTTTCCAACATATTTTGATTGTCAAATACTTATGTATTCAACACAGAAACGTACATAAAGAAGCTGTGTCCAAATTGAAGCAAGCAAAATTCCATTTAGAAAGCCCAAAAGTACATGAAGCCACCAGAGTCAACTCCAACATGCCTATACGAGACTTGGGTGGAAATTGGGCCAGAAGTTACGAGGAAAAAACTAATTGGTTTGCAAATTACCTAGAAAAGGTATGTCAATCTTACCCAACACAGCTAATGAGTCACTCAAGTCTTTTAAGATTTCACCTTACGAAACTATTAGAATCATAAAAGAACTTAATCCAAAAAAATCGCCGGGACAGGATAATATTACCCTAAAAATGCGAATTGAGTTACCAAATATGGCTGTAGAAGTGCTCTCTTTGCTCTTCAATGCAATTCTGAGTTTTAGATACTATTAAATTTCATTGAAAAAGTCGGCGATTATTCTAATAGATAAATCTGGAAAGGAATTAACACAGTCGTTTTCATACCGACCAATCAGTATCCTACCCTGTCTATATAAAATATTTGAAAAAGTCTTACTATCAAAGATGTCTCTTTTCCTTAACGAAAATAATATAATACCAACGCACCAATTCGGTTTTCGTGCTAAACATGGCACTGTAAAGCATGTAAATATGATTACTAACGAAATCATGAAAGCATTCGAGTACATAGAGTACTGTTCAGCAATAGTTCGAGATAGATCTTGAAAATAGTGCCATCTTTTTATATAAGATTAAAAACATTATACTTTTAGAATGTTAAAAAACATTGGAGGGAACACTTCTCCAGCCTGCTGAAAGGCAGTGAACGCACAACGCCAGGAGAAGGCGAACCCGATTCCCCACTCGATAACGATGGAGCAGACGTTCCATTGCCCGACCACGAAGAAGTTCGAATAGCAATTGCCCGACTGAAGAACAACAAAGCGGCCGGGGCCGACGGACTACCGGCCGAGCTATTCAAACACGGCGGCGAAGAACTGATAAGGAGCATGCATCAGCTTTTTTGTAAAATATGGTCGGACGAAAGCATGCCCAACGATTGGAATTTAAGTGTGCTATGCCCAATCCACAAAAAAGGAGACCCCACAATCTGCGCCAACTACCGTGGGATTAGCCTCCTCAACATCGCATATAAGGTTCTATCGAGCGTATTGTGTGAAAGATTAAAGCCCACCGTCAACAAACTGATTGGACCTTATCAGTGTGGCTTCAGACCTGGAAAATCAACAACCGACCAGATATTCACCATGCGCCAAGTCTTGGAAAAGACCCGTGAAAGGAGAATCGACACACACCACCTCTTCGTCGATTTCAAAGCTGCTTTCGACAGCACCAAAAGGAGCTGCCTTTATGCCGCGATGTCTGAATTTGGTATCCCCGCAAAACTAATACGGCTGTGTAAGTTGACGCTGAGCAACACAAAAAGCTCCGTCAGGATCGGGAAGGACCTCTCCGAGCCGTTCGATACCAAACGAGGTTTCAGACAAGGCGACTCCCTATCGTGTGACTTCTTCAACCTGCTTCTGGAGAAAATAGTTCGAGCTGCAGAACTTAGTAGAGAAGGTACCATCTTCTATAAGAGTGTACAGCTGCTGGCGTATGCCGACGATATTGATATCATCGGCCTCAACACCCGCGCCGTTAGTTCTGCTTTCTCCAGGCTGGACAAGGAAGCACAGAAAATGGGTCTGGCAGTGAACGAGGGCAAAACGAAATATGTATCTCCTGTCATCAAACAAACAGTCGTCGCACTCGCGACTTGGCTCTCACGTCACTGTTGACAGTCATAACTTTGAAGTTGTAGATAATTTCGTCTATTTAGGAACCAGCATTAACACCACCAATAATGTCAGCCTGGAAATCCAACGCAGGATTGCTCTTGCCAACAGGTGCTACTTCGGACTGAGTAGGCAATTGAAAAGTAAAGTCCTCTCTCGACGAAAAAAAGCTAAACTCTATAAGTCGCTCATAATTCCCGTCCTGCTGTATGGTGCAGAGGCTTGGGCGATGACAACAACCAATGAGTCGACGTTACGAGTTTTCGAGAGAAAGGTTCTGCGAAAGATTTATGGTCCTTTGCGCATTGGCCACGGCGAATATCGCATTCGATGGAACGATGAGCTGTACGAGATATACGACGACATTGACATAGTTCAGCGAATTAAAAGGCAGCGGCTACGCTGGCTAGGTCATGTTGTCCGGATGGATGAAAACACTCCAGCTCTGAAAGTTTTCGACGCAGTACCCGCCGGGGGAAGCAGAGGAAGAGGAAGACCTCCACTCCGTTGGAAGGACCAAGTGGAGAAGGACCTGACTTCGCTTGGAATATCCAATTGGCGCCACGTAGCGAAAAGAAGAAACGACTGGGGCGCTGTTGTTAACTCGGCTATAATCGCGTAAGCGGTGTCTACGCCAATTCAGAAGAAGAAGAAAAACATTGGAGTCTTATATACATAATAATAGACAATTTATGGTTAAAGTAGGAGATTTCAAAACTGATGAACGACATATAAGGGCTGGTGTACCACAGGGCAGTGTTTATAGCCCAATTCTATACATCATATACACAGCAGATCTTCCAACAGCTGATAATGTATTGACTTTAACTTTAGCGGATGACACAGCTTTAGTGAGCCGTAATAAAAATCAATAATATTAGCGGAGCACTTAAGTTCAGTCAATGAATGGCTAGCCAACTGTCGTATAACTGTGAACGAACAAAAGTGTAAGCATTTTACGTTTTCGCTAAGACCAAAAATGTATTCGGCAGTAAAAATGAACAATATTTTGGTACCCCAAGCGAATGAAGTAACTTATCTTGGTATTCAACTAGATAGAAGACTTACGTGGAGAAAACATTTATGTATCTAGCAAAATAATTTGCAGGAAGATAAGATCTGCAAATTTATATTTACATTTAAATAAAAACTCTAAACTTAGCCTAGACAATAAAGTGCTTTTATATAATGCGGTCATAAAGCCGATTTGGATGTATGGCATTCAACTGCGGGGCCTGTGCAACTAATATTGATATAATACAAAGGTTCCAACTGAAAATGCTTAGAACAATCATGTGTTCACCATGGTACATGCGTAACGAAAATATCCATAAAGATCTTGGTATACCTATGGTAAAAAAAGAAGCAGAGGACAGCAGAATGAAATATTGGGTAGTCGAAAAAGTTTTTTCGTATTTTGTCAATAGATGTAGTTGCTGTCGTATATCTCCAGAGCCACTAATCACATTGTGTGATACCATACAGTGTTGAAAAGGTGTGATTTTAAGCTTTATTTAATTAAAAAAAATTAAATTCGGAGAAGTTGAAAAAAATTTACTGGTGTTAAAAAAAGAGTGAAAATAATTAAGAAATACCCTATATTCTGAAATTTTTGTTAAAAAAAATTAAGAATGCCACGCAAGCCACTAATGAAATTTGTGAGGTTTAAGGAGACGATGCTGTATAAGTTCATGTAGCACAACTATGGTTCGCTCGCTTCCGTTCTGGAAATTTCGAAATTTCGATTTACACTGATGAAAGTTTTATACTGATGGAATAATTATTTTAGCGGAAAAATGGCAAAAAGTGGTGGACCAAAATGGTATATAATTATTTATTTATTTATTAGTATAAATATAAAAATAAGTTGAAGTTTGAATAGAAATACGAAAAGTCTTTTTCGACTATCCAATATACTTATATAATTTATGTATATAAGAAAGAAGATTAATTAATTTAATTATTAACTGAATTAAAAAAATACTTTTTTTTTATTTTTTTTTATATAAAGTTTAGGGTTATGTGAACAATGTTTTAATAACAAAGACTTAAATATTTTTATCACCTAGAACTCTATCATAGAAGGGTCTACAAGACTCATAATTTGTTGGAAATGAGCTTAAACCATCTTCAACTCTTAAACTAAGCCAAACACGCTCCTCTTCTCCCTCTTCATGACCTCAGATCGACCGTAAATTATGTTTCCTTTCATTTTTGTTATTTTATATTTCGTTACCAATGGGTTCCACTTTACTTTTTTCCCTTACTATAATGTTTTTTTGCTTTTCAAAATTTACTACTCTGGTCTAACAAACGAGTTTATAGGACGAAAAATAAAGAAACAAGTTTAAAAGTCAATTTCGGTTTATTTTCTATAAAACTCTGCATCATTTAATTGCACTAAAATATGCACTTGATGTCACATGCTCTCAACCAATTTGATGGGCAATTTTTTTGAAATATCGCTTGGGTTTCTTAACCAGCTGCCGACGTATAATACGTTGGATTTTACGCCAGGGCCGCTTTTTCGAGCGTTCATCGTCAGCCACCCAATCGTCCGCATCCTCGTTGTGCAGCTGTATCATTGCTGCGCTTGAGCTTGCACCCGGCTTCTCCACCAACTGCAGTTTGCCGCTGTCAATAAGTTTTTGCAACTGCGCTTTGTTGAGCTCAACAAGTCTGTAACCATTTGGATTATGCTCGTGTTCAATTTCATCATCGATTTCTTCGCTCACATCCATGTCCACTTCTTTCTCCGCTAATTCCGCATTTGTGGCTTCCAACGAGGATTGTGACAAGCGCAGTAATACCAGGGGTTTTTGTAACGGTTCTGTTTGCGCAGTTAAAGGACACTTTGGTTTGAAATTGGCATCCTTCATGAAGGCAATGTGCGATACAGCCGCAGCGTTTACTGTAAAAGTTGATATTTTCGATTTTGCTTCATAATTTTTTTATTTTAATTTCTTACCATCTGTCAGGCAAATTAACACACTAATCGCCAAAAAAAGCAATACACAATGTCTTTTAAACATTTTGCTCTCAAAATTTTGTACTGAAAATGTTAATTAATTGCCACTGTTTGTGGTTCCATTCACCTTTAATACTCGTTTCCAAGTGAGAATCGAACAGAAAGGTTACCGTAATTTATAGAATTTCAATAAAAAATGCTCTTTTATTTATTTTTTGCAATTCATGTTCTTTGTCGATAGTTTTGGTACTCAAATAGCCTCTTGTCTCGAACTTTTTACATACAAATGCCGAGCGCGCATTAAGGCATGACTCTAATTGATGAGAAAAAGCTGTCAAAAAATGGCCACTGTTTGATGGTCACTCCAAGTTTCCCTATATAAAGATAGCATATACATACATATATGTACATATGTACTAATGTATGGAATTTTATTTAATTCTATCGCTTGTGAAACAATGTACTTTGCGCATATGTAGTGGTGGCTGTTGACCTATATTTAATGTGAACGTACTTTTTGATGGACTTAAGTAGCAATCGACTCAATTATAACATTGAGCAGCCGTAAAATGTACCAAATTGAAGTGTTTTAGTCATATTTTTGATATAATTCTACATAAGAGATATTCTGGGAGTTACGCTTACACATATAAAATGTCTCACTATGGACTGGTAAAGTGAAGTATGTATGTCGATGAGCAAACACTTGCCGGGTGCGCAAATTTGTTATTTTGTCAAAGCTTCTTTTTATTTGTCAATTAAAAGAGATATGTGGGTGGAGAAAAACAACAGAAAACTGAAACACTTATTATAATGGGTTGTCAAAAAAGTCTTGCGGTATTTTATTGATTTTTTTTTAATTGAAATTGAAATGAATTTTTGATGACTCATGTCCAACTCTTGATCGATGCTACGGCTGATACTATGCCGGTCTCTTTTGACCATATCAGCGATTTCATCGCAATTTTCGACGACAGGCCTTCCGGAGCGTGGCGCATCTTCGACCACCTCTGCACCAGAACAAGAACGTTGAAACCATCGTTGTGCGGTGGAAATGGAAACTGTATCGGCACCGTAAACTGCACAAATTTTATTGGCGGCTTGAGATGTATTTTTGCCTTTTATAGTAATAGTACTGTAAAATATGCCGTATTTTCTCTTTATTTTGCTCCATGTTTGCGACGCTATAACTCACGAACGACATGACATGACATGACCCGATGCGACGAATAAAACTAGAACTACGCGCTTTCAGCGCCAACTAGCGAAAATATCGCGAGACTTTTTTGACAACCTATTATAAGGCAACTAGCATATAGTTTCCGAACTACTAGTCATGGCTCAGTATTTTGAATTTCGTATGGCTAGTGATATCACTAGCTTTGCCCTGATTTTTTGAGAATTTGGAGAAGTACGGATTATAGGAATTGGCATCAGTGCTCCAATTTATGTAAAAATAAATAAAATTTAATAAAATATGATGTGTATTGAAATTGAAAATCGATATATGTATTAAGTAGATTCGCAATAACTTGTAAATATTTGCGGTTAAATTTTGGTTAAATATTAACATACTAATATATCATTTGACATGATACATACCTCGCAATGATTCACAATGTTGAAACGCAGAAAATCACGTTTTCATAAAGTATTCAAAGAACAGCTATTTTCTGGAGTTAAATTTTTCCCAACTAATCAATTAGAAACGTTTTTAAAAAAAATTAAAATACAAACTAAAAATTGATGTAATTTTGACACTTTAAAAATCGATGGAAAAAAATAAAAAACAATTCTCTTGCTGAATTCCTTAAAATCACATATTCCTTATAATTTTCACACATGTCAGACTATTCACCATAATGTTGTTTGTAATTTATAAAATAATCAAAGTAAATAAATCTGAATGTTGTGGGCAAAATATAGTAAGACTTATTAATTTAAATTTCACGGCAAAATCCATTCGTCGAAATTTTTTTTTTCTTAGTTGGTATGGCTGTCAGTGACATCTTTGCCAAATGTCATATCAAAATAATTGTTGGTGCTTAGTATATCTTGTCTTTCTGAAATACATAAAGCGCTTTTGGCTATTTTTATGATGAGTGAAATTATGCAACAAAGAAGTTCCATTAATTTTTAGGTGCGGAATAAAATTTCTGGCGCCGAAACTTTCAGAATGTGAAAAGAGGCCTTCGGTGATAATGGTTTGTCGAGAGCAAGTGGACGATGTTGTAGCGGCAGAATTCTACCGAATAGACAGTTCTTGACCGAATAAAAATCCGGATCCCTTTCAGTTACGTAGACCGAACTGTCGTGGGAATGTGTCGCGAATAAGAGTTTTTAATTGGTACAAATTATTCAAAGAGGGTCGAGAGCGTGTTGACGTGGTTCAGTCCAAGACAGCCAACATTAACTGATGATCAACACGTCAATAACAAAAATGAATTAGTGCTTGAGATTAGACGATTAACAGTGAGAAATGTAACTGCCATCGTTGGAAACGTTGGCCGCATTTACGGTTCGACAATTCTTGATTCTTGCACCACGATAATGCACCGTCGCATACTGCATTGATTCTTCAAGAGTTTTTCGCTAAATTTTCAACTAACGCCATACTGCAATCACAGTATTCGCCTGATTTAACTCCATGAGACTTCTGGCCCTTCGACAAACTCAAACGACTGCGGGAAAACCGTTTTGAGTCAATTGAAGACATTAAACGTGGATCGCTACGCGTATTGAAAGCTATTCCGGAAATGCACTTCAACAACCATTTCGAGGCTTGGAGAAAACGTTATCAGAAATGTCAAGGGGGCTTACTTTGAGGGGGACGATAAATTAAGAGTTTTAAAATTATGAACAAAGTCACAAAACATTATTACCCGATAGACGTTTTTTTGGTAGAAGTCATTTAAGATATTCATGAATAAGTAAAAAATAATAACAACAAATTTAAGCACTTACCATTTAAGAAAAATATTCATATGTTCTCTTTTTTAACAAGTGTGTTAGCCGACCTAAAAAATAAAAAAAATTATTATAAGTTTACTTATTGTATAAGATATTTAATTTGCGGTGTAATATGATTTAATTTGTGATTTATTTCATTTACAATATCAAAACATGACGACATGAATTAAATATGTAAGTAAACAAAATAAATTTGAAAAAGTTTAAAAAAAATTTGGAAATTTGGATAGATATGAGTATGGTTTTAAATGCAATCATTATTATGGAAGTACTTATATAAATATATATAAGTATATTTTGAATCAACACTAATTTTCGAAATACCTTTTTTCTTTTATTGAAGCTTTCTAGCGGGCATAGCTAGCATTATGGGGTTACGTGGGTTTACGGGTTTGAAGAAATCAAGTTTATTGTCTTATTAACACCTCTTAGAATATTGTACTAAATTTTCCGGTTGATCCGAGTAATAGTTTTGGGGATACAGTCTTGATAGCTTGTGCGCTCGAAACTGTCTTTTTGAAGTCGGTTGACAAGATTTCTTGAGAACCACTCAACAGATCTTCATGAAATTTTACATAGGCCTTTAAGATACAATTTTTAAAGACTTGGACGAAGGATTTGTATTTCGATTACAACTATTTGCAATAAAAATATGTGGAGAAATTTTCACTGCAATTTTATTTTTTGTAAAAATGTTTGCCAAAAATCCAATTTTAATTTTTTTCCTTCGTCCAAGTTCTAAGCTAAGGTTTTTACTAAAACACGTATGTTTTCAATTTAGATGATCCTATGAAGAGTTGCCTTGGAAATGGCGTCGCATTGGATGAGTATAAAATATTTGTTTACAAAAATTTCAGAATTTCTTTGCTAATAGTGTATATTTGTAACAATGAAAAAGCTAATAAAATATTTCATTTCTTATATGAGAAAAAATTGTTGAAAAAATGCTGTTTTTTATCAGAGAAAAGCCATGTGACTCCTTATTAGCAACGCACGATATCAGTTTGTAAAGCAAAAATAAGTACAAATTTCGGGGGCAAGTACAAACGTGTCTCCAACTGAGTGCAAGATCGGATACGCCAAAAACAATTGATAATAAAAGCACGAGAATAATGACGATTTATACCCTATCAGGGTTTAAAGCTGAACTTCACAATCGTAGAGTTGAATTGTTACAACCATCTAGGACAGGGGGTAAATAAATAAATTTGAATGATGTGAAACTAATTTGTAATCTTGTTCCCTCTTTTTACAATGTAAAATAAATCAAAGCTTATGTACAAACTAATATTTATTCACTAATTAAGTCGAATTATTTAAAATTTTTCTCAAAGTGTCGGCATAATGTTTTCTGTTTTAAGTTGGCAACTATTTCAACTTGTACTAGTTCTAAGTTGTAAAGCACAAAAAAAGTTCAGTAGCTGAAAACTTTAGTTGTTTGCCACTGTGACATTAGCAAATCGTAATTTTTATATCAGCCGCATTATTAACTATAGAAATATTCCAGCTAAGTTATATAAATTAAACTTTCTTCATAAAATAAAAACATATTTGATGGGAACTTAATTATGCCAAGTGGTAAGCATAATAATAAAAATGTAATGGGTTTGCATTAAAAAAAGGGCTTTTCCAACAATTTTCTCAAATAAAAAATTAAATATTTTATTGGAATTTTTTATTTTTACAAACATCCACTACTAATACAGAAACTGAAATTTGGATTTTTGGCTGACATTTTTACAAAAAAATGAAAATTTCGCGACATTTTTTTTTTAAATAGTTGTAAATGGAAAAGAAAATCCAAGTCTTTAAGGATAGTATCTCAAAGATCTGCGTAAAATTTCATGAAGATCGATTAAGTAGTTCTCGAAAAATCTTGCCAACCGACTTCAAAAACACAGTTTCGAGCAAAACGCGTTGAAAGACGGCGCATTTAGCCTAGCACAGGCTCTCAAGGCTGAATCTCCCAAGCTATTACCCAGATCAACCTGAAAATTTAGGACAATATTCTAGTGGTGTTATAGAATTTAATAAGACACTGAAAGAATTAGATTTTTTGAAACCCGTAAGCTCATGTAACCCCTGAAGAAGAGTTGATGGCTTATTAGCAATTTTATAAGAAACGCCTTTCTGGGGGAATATAATTGAAAATTAAAAAAAATTAAAAATACTATACATACAAAACACTTATGGTCTGCTTTGGATCAGATTTATATAAAAATGCAGTGTCCAAAATATTTCTCAAAACGAATTAACAAACTCCACTTTTACTCTAAAAAATTGTTAATTTATTTAGGTTCCAAATAATAAATAAGTTAATCGCAACATTTCCAGAGCATTTCATAATAAATTAAGGTGCAAGTTTTCATTTCCTTCCTGAAGCATTATCCATATGCGTGTACGTAGAATACATTGATTGCTTCAAATTAATTCTGAACGCGACGTCTTTTGCCGCCCTTCCGCCTGCGCACACGGTTGATGCGTTTCTTCTGCACAACACGTCGCTTACCGGGACGATTGCTAGTGTTCAGCATTACCTTCTGACCATTCTTGAAGTATTTACGATATTTTGGTGGTATGCGCACAGTCACCATCTGACCTTTCTTAGCGCCAGGGCGACGTAAATTAACACGTGCCGGATTTCTGGTGGCCTTCGATTCGGATGTGCCGCGAATTTCCTGATCTGTCACCACATATTCTTGGGCGCCGGCAGCGAGTGCTGCTTGCAATTCCTCTTCGTCGGCCGCAGCGACAGCCTCTTCCAGCGCCTGCTCCTCATGGCGTTTGAGTCCATCGCCACGTGATGTTGTTGTGGGTGAGGTGCTGACTGTACCGGTTGCTGTTGGTATGGAACCTGTGGAGGTGACCGTGGTGGAGGTGGGTGAAGTGGTAGAAGTTGGTGAAGTTCCTGAACCTGCGCCGGCAATAACAATTGGAATGATGGGTTGTTGTTGTTGACCGAACATGTTCTTAAAGAGTAAGAATTTCTTCAAGAACAAACGACCACTGGAAGCGTTGGCACCCTTATTGGGTGTGGCGCTTTCATTAGCACTCGCCTCGACTTCGGCGTCACTTTCATCCTCAACGTTTTCAGCATCGCGTGCTTCTTTCACATCAGCGGCGGAACGGAAGCGTGGAAAAACAGCGCGTTGACCTAGAAAATAATGATTTGAGTTAAGAAATTTCAAAAATATTAAATGTTTTGTATCGGTACATACCTTTGGCGGGTTCTGGCTCGGCTTTGGGTTCAGGTTCGGGCTCAGCTTGTGCGCACAGCACCAAGGCAGCCGAAAGGACAAATATGAGTGCGTTATACTTCATTTGGAACTACTTTACCTATGCCGTGCGGTAAAAGAACTTTCCAATGTGTGCGATCAGTAAGAAAGTTAATTGAACTTTGATAGATTATCCAGCCAAGGGAGCCGCTTTTATACGACAGCTTAGAAAAATCGATATGCCACTGAGCAAATAATCACATGGGCAATGACAGTGCATTTGCGGCGTCTAGTTACATGAAATAACTACCATTGTACGGCACTTTTGGGGCGCAACAATGGATCTTACATAGCACACATGAATGTTGCTAGGCTATCACTCTAAGTAGGTAAAGCCTGTGTTCACGTTTAGAAGAAAAAAAATGGCTTTATTGGAAAATAAAAAGCGTGCAACGAAACAGTTAGATTGCCACCAGCTATTTGCTTAGTACGCAGCCCCAATGTGTACAGCAACAGCAACAATAAGGGCTTTGTATATATCTTACCTGCTTAACAGCTCATCTAGCCGTCATCAGCAATGACAGCGACGCACATGCGAGTAGCTTTCGAATGAACTTCATTACAAATGTGCCGAAATGCGTGCAAAATATTCAAATTCGAACTTGACCATTCACTGTTGTTTACCTTTTCTCCACGCTCAGCGTTAAATGGCAAAATGAAGCAAGAACAACAAGTCACCAGCCCCTTGTGGGCAAACCTAGCAAACCATTACATGCCCATACGTAAAGCAAAGTAACGCCTGAATGCATAAACCACTTGAAATAATTGAAGAAATCTCGCACAAAAATTATAGAAGTGCAGAAATGAAAAAGTGAAATTCACGCATGCGTACAAGTACACGAAAATGTGGAGGAATTCAAAAGAAAGAACTAAATATTAAATATGGTGCAAATGCCTACTCATATCATTTAAAATTTCACTAGTTTACCAGGTTTGATTTAAGACCGAATTCTTAAAGAAACAAGTAAGGAAGGGCTAAGTTCGGGTGTCACCGAACATTTTATACTCTCGCATGATAAAGTGATAATAATTTACATATTTCTTTATTTTGCTGTAAAATTAATTAGATTAGATCAATTTGTGTACTTTGAGTATTGAATTGTATTTTCATTTCCTAATGTATATACTCGTATTATACAGAAAAGGCATCAGATGGAATTCAAAATAGCGTTATATTGGAAGAAGGCGTGGTTGTTAACCGATTTCACCCATATTTCGTTCATGTCATCAGGGTGTTATAAAAGTATTATGTACCGAATTTCATTGAAATCGGTATAGTATTTCCTGAGATATGGTTTTTGGTCCATAAGTAGGAGGTGCCACGCCCATTTTCAATTTTGAAAAAAAGCCGGGGTGCAGCTTCCTTCTGCCATTTCTTCCGTAAAATTTAGAGTTTCTGACGGTTTTTGTTAGTCGGTTAACGCACTTTTAGTGATTTTCAACATAACCTTTGTATGGGAGGTGGGCGTGGTTATTATTCAATTTCTTCCATTTTTAAACTATATGTATATGGAAATGATGGAAGGAAACGACTCTATAGAGTTTGGTTGACATAGCTATAGTAGTTTCCGAGATATGTACAAAAAACTGAGTAGGGGGCGGGGCCCCTGGCTTAGTTGTGACAGTTTATAGGTTTTCGGTTTCCGCCATTTTGTGGGCGTGGCAGTAAGCCGATTTTACCCATCTTCGAACTTAACCTTCTTTTGAGCCAAGAAATACGTGTACCAAGTTTCATCAAGATATCTAAATTTTTACTCAAGTTACAGCTTGCACGGACGGACGGACGGACGGACGGACAGACGGGCAGACATACGGACGGACAGACATACGGACGGACAAATGGACGCACAGACGGACGGACAGACGGACGCACAGACAGACAGTCAGACATCCGGATTTCAACTCTACTCGTCACCCTGATCACTTTGGTATATATAACCCTATATCTGACTCTTTTAGTTTAAGGACTTACAAACAACCGTTATGTGAACAAAACTATAATACTCTCCTTAGCAACTTTGTTGTAAGAGTATAAAAACGTTATTGTCGGCTTCATCGAAGCTATAATACCCTTCACAGGTATATATTATGTATGAAAGGGTATATACAAATCTTTGTCTGTACTTTGTTAGGTTAGTTTTTATGGCTTCTACGAGTATATGGTCTAGGGGTCCGATCTGTGCCAAGCCTTTTCAGGATAATTTCCCAAAGGAAACGGTTGTCTGTACAATAACTTGATGTTGAACGATCACTTTGTATGGCAACACTTTTATTGGGGAACGATATCGGCGGTTTAGACAAATGAGTAGCCTCTATGTCTATGAGTGCAAAATTTTATAATGATATTTCAGAAACCGAGGGATCAATTCACGTATATCCAGACAGCTTTTGGATGTTACAAGCTTCATGGCAAACTATTATACTGTTTAGAGTATAAATATTACAGCTTTTTCTTTACCGATCGGTGTTTATATTTCACTAGAAATTATCTATATATGAATATGTAAGTATGTAAAAAAGTTTGCAGTAAAAAATGTAATTTTTGTGACCCTTTTAAAAATAAGTTAAAAACTCCTAAGTAAACGAGTAAAAACGTTGACTTCGGTTGATCCGAAGCTATAATACCCTTCACAAATATAAAATACTCCACACAAGAACTTACTTTTGATGGTTAGTTTCAGTTTGTATGACAGTTGTATGTAATTGTAAGCATTTTATGTTAACTAGCTACAATGAAATAAAAGACAAGAAAAAACATTAACTTCGGCTGCACCGAAGCTAATATACCCTTCACAGGTGCATATATTTTAGTAACTATGTGTCCAGTTTGTATGGAAGATGTGTGCTATAGTAATCCGATCTGAACAATTTATGCGAAGATTATATTATTACCTGAAGCAGTAATCCAAGTCAAATATCATGAAGATAAAACCTCAAATGCGAAAGTTTTCCATACAAGAACTTGATTCCGATTGTTCGTTTTGTATGGCAGCTATATGCTGTAGTTAACCGGTCTGAACAATTTCTTCGGGGATTACATTGTTGCCTTAGAAAATAACATATATCAAATTTCGTGAATATCTCTTGTCAAATGTGAAAGTTTTCCATACAAGAACTTGATTCCGATCGTTCAGTTTGTATGGCAGCTATATGCTGTAGTTAACCGATCTGAACAATTTCTTTGGAGATTACATTGTTGCCTTAGAAAATAACATACTTATATCAAATTTCGTGAATATGTCTTTTCAAATGTGAAAGTTTTCAATACAAGAACTTGATTCCGATCGTTCAGTTTGTTTGGCAGCTGTAATGTACTGATCATTTACATACATACTTTATAGGGTCTCTGACGCTTCCTTCTGGGTGTTACAAACTTCGTGGCAAACTTAATATATCCTGTTCAGGGTATAAAAATAAGCGAAGAGAAAAGCATTGTGTACGAAATCTTCGTTTGCATGTAAATTTCATTAAAGAAATAAAATTAATATGATATTTAAACAATTCGTACGAGTAATCAATAAACGCTTCGTATATCAAAGTGGATTTAGTGAAAAGATGTGCAAAAAGATGTAGTCTTATAGCCTTGACAGACGGCAGCGTTAATCCGGATTAACTGAGCACTTAATCAGATCCAAATTTGTAGGTGACTGACGGCAGCTATGCGAGTTTGAAACTCTCATAAACAGCTCATTGTCCTTTTTATAATATTTTCAATGAAAATTGATAGAAGATAAATATTACGGTTGTTAGCCGACCAATTTTTACCAAACCATTTTTTATTACAAAAGCATATCAACACATTATTTTTAAAACTGCATCATAACATAGAAGTTTTATTGATATTATATTGAGAATTTGATAAACAGCTGTCAGGGTTGCTTGTATTTCATTCACAATAGATGAAAATTGGCCATTTTTAACAATGTTGCCAACGAAAATCTCACAAACTCCCTAAAATTTTGAGAGTTATTTTTGGATTCAGCAACGGAGTTAGCTGTGGTAACTCCTGAATTAATCCCGAAAAATGCAATTAATCTGGTTTAACGCTGCCGTCTGTCAATGCTATTACTCAACCAGATATTACTTATCGTCGAATAAAACATGTAAATATAACAGATAAAGATAGAGATAGAGATCAAGACCATTGAATTTTCGTTCTAATAACGAGTTAAGTCTGTACGATTATTGTGGTTATATTTGGGGGATTTGTAAAATCAACGGCTTTTTTAAGACTATGTATCCCACTAACCGAAGGGACAAAAATTATTATATACACCTTTTCAGTATACCTTGAAGTTTATTCTGCGAGATTTTAAGGGTACATGGGTTTACGGGTTTCAAAAAATCCGATTTTGTTTGTTGTCTTTTAAATTCTGCAACACTTCTAAAAAAATTTCCTAAATTTTTACATCGATTCGAGAATTGAGTTTCGGAGATACAGGCTTGAGAACTTGTGCCTTCGAGGCTAGGTAGGCTAAGTGCGCCGTCTTTAAACGCGTTTTTCTCGAAACTTTGTTTTGTCGATTGGCAAGGTTTCTCGAGAACTACTTAACCGATTGAATTGAATTTTGTCAAAATGTCTGCCGAAAATCCACTTTCCAGTTCTTTTTACCTTCGTCCAAGTTGTAAGTTGAGGTTGTAAGTAAAACAAGTATTTTTTCACTTTAAATGATCCCATAAGGAGTTATTCTCAAAGACTTCGACAAATGAGTTTTTTTCGATTACAAATATTTGAATAAAAAAATATTGCGAAATTTTTAATTAAATTTTGTTTTTTTTTGTCAAAATGTCTGCCGAAAATACACTTTCCGTTGAGGTTGTAAGTAAAACAAGTATTTTTTCACTTTTAATGATCCCATAAGGAGTTATCCTGTCAACGCAGGTGTATAATTTTTCCGAGGAGAATTTCATAATTTCTTTGCTAATAGTTTCTGTTTGTGAAAATAAAAAAATCTAGTAAAACATTTAATTTTTTATTTGTGTCGAAAAGAGCTAAAATCCCCTCCTTAATAGCACACTCCAATACAACACATCACTCACCACATCAACACGATATTCAAGGAAAAAACACATCACTGATGCACCTCCATACATAAACCACACTTACGAGTCCCATTACATACAAGCACCACACATCGCTACATATACGACTAAACCACACACAATTTCACCACGGATGAGGATGGTGAAGCTGGACTTTTTTCATACTTTTTATTAGATTAAAAACGTACACCGACGCACGCGTACACGAGTCTTTTTATGAGAAAGCATTCTTTAGCGAGAAAGCAGACCAATTAAAAAGGGAGTTAAATTATATAAAAGTGTGAATAATTTATATCAAAGAAGGAAAAGAAATTAAAAATAAATTGTATTGTAATATTTTAACGCAAGTGTAAAACAATAAAAAAACAAATAAATTTTATTGAAGTCTAAATAACTGATCTCAAAAGAAAAGAAATTAAACATAAATTGTATAAAAATTCAAAACGTATATGAAATCATCGAAAATAAAACGAAAAGGAGTGAAACGAAAGTCAAAGGTGTATAATTTCCAATCTATCGGTATAAATAAATGAAAATGCTCCTGAATAAATTACGCAAAGAATTAAATAATATGAGAAAAAATTGTTGAAAAAATGCTGTATTTTGCCCGAGGAAACCCATGTAACCCCTGAAATTAAAAGCGTACTAAATACAGCGCCATAATATTTGATACCTGAAATTGAAGCTCGTGGTCTCGGCGACATTTGGTTTCAACAAGACGGCGCCAATTCCCACACATCGCATCAATCAAGGGATATATTGAGAGAAAACTTCAATGAGCAGTTAATTTTAAGTATTGGGACGGTCGATTGACCGCCAAGATCGTATGAAATCATACCGTTATACTTTTGCCTTTGTGATATGTAAAGTCTTAAGTCTATATGGACAATCCTGCTTCGATGCAGGCCTTGGAGTAAAACATCACCGTGGCGTGTCTTTCGCCAGTTGCCTGTCGAAATGCTCGAAGAGGTTATCGAAAATTAAGCTCAACGGATGGATCTGAGACGTAGCCGTGGCCAACATTTGAAAGAGATAATCTTCAAAAACAAATGCCAAATAATGTTCTTTCGAAAGGTAATAAATATTCCTTTTAAATTTTGAAGTTTTTGTGTTTTTTCTTTAAAAAGGGAGGGAACGTCGAAATGTACTATGTATATGTATGCATAACTAGCTCTACTTTTCTAACACTTTTTGTCACAAGAAGGCTTCAATGATAAAAGGTTTGAATTTGGAAACGAGAAAAACTACAGTCGGTTGAGTTTATGTTTAATAACATAGAAATGCAAAATTTTCATTTTCGTTTTGTGGATAGAGGAGTTGCTACTTATTACTATTTAATATAAATAATTTGATGATATTAGTTTTATTTCAATGTAATGGCTTTCGCTTAGCACATATGTATGATATTTTAAATTAAGCTATTAAATTAAAAGTAGAATATATCAAATATTAACTGAAATTTCACCAAAAACATCACCGGTTTTTGAGGTGCAATTAAAAGATTGTTTTTTCTCTAATTATATCTGATCAGTGTTAAGCCTAACTAACTTACGTGTTAATTATAGCACATGCACAGTGAACAAACGTGTTGCTTAAAGAAACTGTTAAATAGAATAAGGCGATTTTGAAGTTCTTTAATTACATAGTATTTTCTATTTGCATTGCATATTTTCAGGCAGTCGAAATACATGTCGATCGTGGCAATGATTAAAAACTGCATAAAAATCTACATTTTGTGTAGTTTTGGTGAATCAAAATTATTCTTATTCGTTAACAATACAATTCTTAGGTGAATGTAGGTTAAAGATGTAAAAAAATTTAAAAAATTCAGTCTTTAGAATAGATTTTTTTCGATGTTTAAAAAAAACATGTATTTTATAATATATGTATGTATGTTCGGACTTTTTATTCAGCTCTGATAGCCCACTAGTAGGCTACACTCCCTTCGTAAGTTAATTTGCTAAAATAGCTCAATTAGCTGAAGTTATTAAGAACATTAAAAGTTCTGAAGTTTTTAGCGGAAATATACTTTCGTGGGGAATGAAATCGTGTTTAGATTATAATTTTTATGTTTTTATGAAAACTAGAACACGAACCGTAAAGATATCTTTTCAAATAAAATAATTTTCCATCAACAGATACAACTGCTATATCCTATATTACTCCGATGTCGATGATTGACAAATGAGAGTTTCTGGTCATACCATCCAAAATAGGCATTGAAAAATTCTTTTCGTTCGTTTTTTCGGATTTCATATGAAACATTTTGGAGTTAAAAATTTTCAAAACTTTAATACTTGAAAAAAACAACCTTTAAACTTTTGAGAATACGAGCAGCCTAATGCTTACGATTGAATTGAATCGTTGAATTGTTTTAGATTTTTAACAAAAGATACATTCTTATAAATTTTTTTTTTTTTTAATTTTGAACTTTTTTATAATAAATTTTTTTTATTAAAAATCATCACGACTGTACAAATTTGAGAATGGAAATTAAGAACTCCGTTCCCAATAATTTTTTAATCTTCACCCTCCATATTCCGAACATACGCTTGTTCGTACTCGATCTCTGCAAAGCATTCTTCTTCGTTAAAGGCATTACGAAGGACATAAACTGTGGAGTTCTATCATTCAATAACTCTCGTCTCCTCAATAGTGAAGACACTTGAAGCTTTGCTACTGCTGACCTTCACACTCCACCTGAGCTTAGCAAGCCACCAGCATGGCTTCCGGCAAGTGCACAGTACCACAACAGCACTTAGTCTAGATAGTTCGTGGCCTTAACCAGAAATCACCTTGCGAGACAACGATCCTCGTAGTGTTGAACTCGTCAAAAGCTTTTGACACCGTCAAAACCGTCTTGCTACTGCAAGACAACGAAAAAGTTCCGCTCCCTCCAGGACTGAAGAGGTGAACCATGAACCACCTGAGCGGTCGTCAATCATCCGTACTATTTCGAGGTAAAAACTCAAAACTGGTGTGAATTAAAAAAAGGGTTCCGCAGGGTGGTGTCTTCTCCCCGCTATTCTTTAACTTCTACATCTCTAAACTCCAGCAGCCACCAAAGGAAACTTTCTTCACCTCGTACGCTGACGATTGTACGATATTGACGTCGGGCAATGTAATCGATGGAAAGTGTTCAAAGGTAAACGGTTGTCCCTCCGACCTTTCTCGCTGTACGGATCTTAATATTCTCTCCCACTTAATCCACAGCGACCATATTCACAAACTGGATGAAGTAGCACAGACTTGACCTGTATATTGCAGTCGATGGCGTTAAGATTCCGGCTGTCAATTATCCTAAGGTTTTAGGTGTGAAATTTGACATTCTGTGCTCCTTCCTTCTTCACATGACCGCGATTATCGCCAAAGTTACAGAGCCGCAACAAAGTCCTCAAGTCGATAGTCGGTAGCTCATAGGGACAGGACAAAGAAGCGTTATTGGCAACTTACAAGGCAATCGGCCGGCCGGTTCTTAACTACGACGCCCCAATATGTTCGCCTGGATGCAATGAAACGCAGTTGAGGAAGCTCGAAATTTGATAGAACACTGCACTCCGAACTACGACATCATGCCTCTTGATGTCTCTTCAGGGAGTTCCTGCTGAAGTGCTTTCGGATAAACTATGCCTGCAGTCACCTATTTGGAGCGGAAAGTCATTCCTCAACTACGTCGACTAGACTTCGGACGCAACTAACTGCCGACAAGCACAGACCACCAATTTAGTGAATGGCGTACTTGGAGTTGTAGTTGCCGCGAGAAGCGATTGTGAGCCTTGCGCAGCTTCATACTGGCAACTTAGCAGGTTAAACTCCTACTTATCCTGAATAGACCCCGGCGTATCTATTACATGTAGTCAATTAGTCTGCATATGGCTGTGGCCACCTCTTTGCATGTCCCACTAACCCCACTCATCTGACACCCCTCTCCTTTTAGTCCGACCCCGTCGAAACAGCACGTTTCTTTGGCCTACCGTTGGATGACGTCGATGACAACTTACATATCTAATCCTTATCATCCTAACGAGGATAAGATACGCGTTACAACAACAACATTAACTGCTGTTGCGTCATGCTTTTACGATCAGAAGTTATCCTTCAAGTTCAGACATGATTCGCAGCGATCAAGTTCGAATGAAGTAAGTGAGTTTGGGTATTATATAAGAAAACTACAAAGAACAGAAAAATGATTGATTGATGATTTGATTTTATCTCTAATATTATGCTTATACACACATACACATAAGTAGGTGAATTTTAGCATTTCAACTGTACTCAACTAGCTTATAAATACATTTTCTTAGTTCAGTGCATTCGCTACTCATAAAGCGTTGTCTTCATCTCTTTCAATTATAATACTCCAATGGACTTGTCAAAGCTACATCAGGTCGGTAACCAGCTATCCGACCCATGTCATCATCTGATGAATTGTTCTCGATGTCATTCTCTTCAATCACTTTATCGTGATGTTCATCATCATTATCGTTAAATTCCTCATCATCATTTTCGTCCTTAACATTATCACCTAAATCGTTAACGTCGTCGTAGTCCTCGTAAATGTCATCATTATGCTCCTTATCATCGTCACTGAGCAAGTGATCGGCTCTATCATTGCTATCATCAGCAAGTGAGTCACTAACAACTTCATCATCGAGTTCGTAATCGTCAAAATCACTTGAAGCTTGAAGCGATTCGTGTTGTTTGGCCAGTGAAGCGATGCGTATGCCAAGCGGATGGCAAACTATGGAAGTGAAAATAAATGAAGAATTGCATTGAAAAGAAAACGAAATGCTTATAAAATGAAACTTACCACACGAATGAAGTACTGTTATCAAAAATAAAAACACACACCACTGAAAGCACCGCATTGCTCTCTTTCAATAAACACTTCTTAGATAAAATTAGAAAAGGCTTAATGCTTTTGCTTATGAAAATCTCTACTTCGGTCAATGCTCACAATCGACTGAGCGGCGCAAATGGCCAAGTCACTGTTTATATAAGTATGATAGTCATAAATATTCAGCCACTTTGGTCACTAGTTTAGTAGCTGTAGTAGTTATATATATATATATGTATATTTACATGTATGTAGGTATGTACCAAGCAAAACAGCAGACAAAAGAATTAAAAGGTAGAAATCACTAAAATTTGGAATTCAATAGATCACTAGGCATATATGTACACACAAATGTCTACACACTTTTAGAATATAATAGTAAGTTGACTATACTAGTAAGAAAAGAGTGCACGAGAAAGCAGTGTTGCACAAAAACGAAAAGAGATGCAAAAAGAGGTATGATTAGAACTTATTATAGAAACAATAACAAACCAAAGTAAAGGTAATATAAAGAGCTTGAAATGAAATACAAAAACAAATAAGTAAAAAGAGAACTTGAAAAAATAGCAAATATATAACAGCAACTAACAGCTTCTAAAAGAAAAATAGAGTTCGTCGTATTATAACTAGTGAATAAACTTCATTAACATGTGACTTCGTATAAATTGACTTTTATTTGTGACAATTTCTTTGCTCAAAGAAGATATTACTAGAAGCACTAAACTCTTTAGAAGCAAATTTCTTGTAGATTTTAGCGGCGCAATAAAGCCAGCCTAACTTTTTTGTGCTTATAATGAAGTTTGTGGCTTAAGTCTTTTGTTTTTTGTTTACAGATTTATTTTTACTCGAAAATGTGCATAAAATAAACTTTTTTTACGAGATATTTCAAAAAATTTCTTAAACATATGAATTGTAAATATTTTTAATTGAAAACCCATATTTTAATGTAGAGCCTTTGCTTTAAGCTGTAATGTGATAAGCGCTAAGAAAAATTGAAACTCATTAAGACCGCATACCTTCGCGGTTGGAATTAAGTGTTTTTATATTGCATATTTCTAATGTATACATAAAAGAAAATGTGTGCTATAAAGGGTTTGATCGAAAGCATATTGGTTTAAGAGATATCAAGCGCCAAACTTGACTTCGCCCTCACTATTCACTTCGCACAGTGGGGCCGAAAGGGTTCATTTCTCGGATTAATTAAAAAATAAAAAATAAAGCTCCCTTAAAACCGCTTACACTTACTTAAAGTACAAAAAATGCTACAACAATTAGTTAAAAATAATAATAAATGCCAAGTACATAACGGTTGTTAATATTTATTCAAAAAAAAAGAAAATTAGCAGATAAAGGCGCATATAAGTCAACTGAATGTAAAAGTTTACAGAACAAATTATAAAATCGTCAAGCATAAGTTATTTAAGTATTTCGCTAAAATTTGTGATACAAAATAACTGTGAAAGTATTTTATATAATTTTTTTTTGTTGATATTTTAAATTTTGTTTTGTTTTAATATTCCTTATTTTAAAAATAATGTGTTCAAATTAAATTTTGTAGGCACATGCCCAAAGGTAATCTCTTTTACAGGCATCAGCTTGTAAAATATTTTGAAATTTTAGTTATGGGAAAATGGTTAAAGAAATCATGGCATACTAATATTTGCTTTTGAGTTTAAGGATAAATGGAGTGACTCCCATGGAAGGGAAGACAGATTTTTGGCTAAAAAAAAAGAATTCGAAAAGAAATATCCTTTATAGACTCTAGTCATTCATTTAAATTGGAAAAAAAAACAAGTAGGGAAGAGCTAAATTCGGGTGCAACCGAACATATTATACTCTTGCAACTTACAAGAATCTAAGCTAGAAAAATGCTTTATGATGTGAAACGTCATCCTGAGAATCGAAATCCAAGCATATACATATACATACATACATATATGTAAATGACAGTTGGGGTAGTATCGACCAGATTTTATCTATTTTTCTCAATACCACATACTATTAACATGTCACATACTAAAAAACTATGATTAGAGTAAAGTCAGCCGGATGTTCGCAAGTCCTGGTATTAGTTATATGGGGGGTAAGTCAAGTTTTCGCCCAATTTTATTCATTTTAGGCACAAAGATAAAGTGTCATGATGAAAATACGCTCTTCCAATTTCATTGAGATAACTCAAATATTGGCTGATATATCCATCATAAAGTCACCTAGAAGTTCGAAAATCTTTATATTAGCTATACGAGGGCTTAGGGAAATACTGACCTGATTTAAGCGATTTTTAACATACAGACATACCATTGTCAGAGAAGTATTATCCCATAATTTCCATTATATATCTCACACATTGACCGGTATTTTCGATCAAAAGTCAACCATAGGTATTGGGATCCAAATATTCGGTACCTAGGAGCTTGAACAGTTTTTGTTGCATTTCAATAAGGCTCTCTCATACCATTTCGATGGTAAAATTTAATGTCTCTTAGGTAGGAATACTTGTAATATTCGTGCTGAGCGAATTTGGTTGTTGTAGCGTTAGTGTTTGAGGAGATATATACAATTAACTTATTAGAGGGCGGGGCCAAGCATACTTTTAAAAAATTTTTAAAATTTTAAATTAGAGCTTTTTGATTTTTTTTTTTTTAATTTTAAATAAAACCAATATTTTTAATTACAACTGTAGTTAAATTTTCTTAAAAAATTTTCTTTTTAGTTTAACTAACTGAAATTATATTAAAAATAAAATTATGAAAAATCATAGAAATAAAGCTTGAATTGAAAATAGGGCGGCAGGGCCCACTGTGCGTCGGCTAATCAGCTTTAAACGTGATTTCTCAAGAATGGTAGTTTTGAAAAGTTTCGGCATAATATATATTATATTCGAAATCCGCAAATTGTTACTGATTCACGAATCTCCTTGCTATGATGGGTAGCTGACTTTCTTAATAATATAAAACTTATATCGACGCTACAAGATTATCTCAAGATATTTTAGAATTCCGAGCTTAGAATTTTATAAACAACGCTCAGTATATATCAAGCAAAATCTCTATTGTCTAATCGGTAATAAAATGGTAACAATTATGTACATATACGGACTACTAACTTAGTCGCAAGGCAACGCTGAAATGCTCTAAAATTAGTGATGCAACATTATCTAAAGGGTCTTGGAATACTTCTGAAAAAAATCTTGAAATATAAAAGTGACTGAAAATGTGAACACTCTATTTCAAACTTTTTACAAGTATTCCTTAACGTATTATAAAGGACATTCGACCTATTATTATAAGAAATAAATGTTTGTATATTTTTTATGGATTCTGAAAAAATTTATCTAGGCCGATATATGTAAATATGTAAGTAATTGTAAAATGAAATTTAAAATAAAAAAAAAAGTTTGCCAGATATGATTAGTTGTCGAAAATTTGAAAACGACTTTGTTTAATGAACGAAAATGAAATAAAACGCACAAATTTGGGGAAAATTGATCCTGTTTTTGTATTATGCAGATAATTATGATTTGAACAAAATGTCGACCAAATGGTCACCACGGCTCCGTTTGCATATATCCACCCGTTTAAGCCAAATTTCAAACACCCGGCGCAACATTTCGGCGAGCTCCTCGAGCGTTGCTGGTTGATTGCCGTAAGCTTTTCATTTAATATACCTGCAGAGAAAACAATCAAGAGCTGATTTATTGCAAGATCTTGACGGACATTTGGCTGAATCATCGAGTTCATCAAGTTTTGGGAAAAAGGTCGGTCAACGTCGTGTTCTAATGCTCGCTATTTAGTGTAACTGATCTCCACTCGTAATATATTATATCTATTTTTGTGTGCATTGGATATACCGTTTAACAAGCATCATTAGTAATTAGTTATAATAAGTATATATAAGTTACTGTGATGACAATTACACGAGCTTTCAGTCATTTCGCGATTGTAGCATTAGAAAAAATTTATTGCTAATTTTAGGTTACTTAAACCGAAAATGGCAGTAAAAGTTCCGAATACGTTGGATTTTTTCTGTTGTAATCAAGGCGTGTGGGGGTCAAACCACCGTCATTTACTAAGATGAAAAAGATAGCTGTATATGGTGAAACATTTTTGAACTCTAATTCATAATCAAAACACATTAAATACCATTCAGATCTCTTAGCACATTAGTCGATAATTTTTCCTTCAGAATTGTTGATCAATGTTATTGTTGTAGACAGTTCACAAATTCTTCAAAAGGTGAATTTTGTTTTCTACTCAACACTTTTTCATATATTCGTATGTTTGTTTATTTAATTTTGAAATAAAAATATCGGAAAAAAGTAGGATGTACCATAGTAATAACAAGGGCTAAGTTCGGATGTAAGATCACTATATTGTGTTTTATGGGGCGCGGGGAAAATCTAGACTAATTTCTTTAAATTATAATATATATAAAGTATATCTGAGGACAAATTTTCATTTTTTTTAAGAAGATAACTTACACATTGACCAACATATTAGGTATAAAGTCTCTTTATATGGAATATATGAGAGCTAGCGTAAATGGGAGAGTTACTTCAGATATTTTGGGTATGTGTACCCCATATCCAACGTTATAAGTTTATTAATTGTATCTAAAATATCTAACAATCTAACTGATGTATTTATATGGGATGAAGCTAACCGGACGTTTGAAGTTCTTAAATTGGGTAAATGGCGGTTGTGTCTAGTATTATCATTATAAGAACAGATGCTCTTCAAGCTTCAATTATGCCAATTTTGGGCATTACAACACATCGGTCGATTTGTTAGATAACGTACAGATTGACCGATTTACAAGTATATCGTATAATGTCAACCGGCGGCAAAAATCCTTATATTAACTATAAGACGGGCCTGTTTGCGTATTCACCAGATTTAATCTATTTTAGTCACAATGGTGTACTGTTATTAGGAATACATTATACATTCTCTCTGAATTTCATTATAATTTCTAAAATACTGAACGTTGACTGCGATATAAAGGCAATCGGAACTTTGAAACTATTTATCTTAAGTATATGGGTTATGGAAACCAAAACCCGATTTTACTACTTTTTAGCAACCGGGACACATTATTACCTGAAAACGACGTTCTCTAAGTTTGGTTGTTATATTTTAGAGATTGGCCGCTATTTTTAGGACTCTGGTCCACTTATTTGAACCTTAGGAGTAATAGGACTTTACGTAGTTTTCAATAAAACCGATATGTGAGATATAGATATTAAACTTGGTTTTCTTTCTTGGTGTGTTAGAAATGATATATCATTGAACCTTAAAAAGAGTGAAATGATGTGCTTTTCCCGTAGATCTGCTCGTCGGTTCGGCGGTAGGAGGGCAATCGTTGCGTAATTTTATTGTTTAACCTTTTTGTGGCGCGACCATTCCCACTTTTCAAAAATATTCAGCTCACAGAAGCCCCTTACTGCTGGAATCAATTGTAAAAACTTACAATTTCATGTCTACGTGATCGGCAATTTTTAACATCCTCGTAACATGACCGTAAACAAGTGTAATTGGTCAAAAGTGAAAATAGAAAGAGTTTTTTTATAAATCATATAGTATATTTTAATCGTTTTCCACATCTATCAGGATTACATATTTTCTTCACTTCTTTGCAGGTAATCGAATAAAGTTTGGTAGAGGTATATTTGGTACACTTGCTGATGGACGTCCACCAGTTCTGGTGCGGCGCCTTCGCACAAGAACTTGTTGACGAATACGGTTCGGTCTACGTCGTAGGCGTAGTCTTTGTGGTCGGCGACGTTGATTTCTACGTCTACGCCTTCGGGCAGGTACGCGTCGACGCTGTATACGACGGCGTCGTTGACGATTTCGTCGTCGTTGATAATCCGATAATGATTGTTGTCGTGCTGCTTTGCCGACATTAGCATTGTCAGACTCAGGCTGACTAACCGAATTTTCGAGACTGTTGCCGAACCCACGTTGTTTAGAATTGACCGCTGTAAGATCATCATCGTCATTTTCGCTAACATCGCCTTCGTCGTTGTCATCTACATCATCACTATAACTACTGTAATTGTCGTTGGTGCTATCATAATCGTCATCATCATATTCATAATTGTCATAGAATCCAATAATCACTGGATTATGAGTCGGTGCAGGCGTGGTTGATGTTGCTGGCGCAGGCGTAGTTGGAGCTTTAGTTTCTGGCTCTGTGAAAGTTGTAGATTGTAGGTCTCTAACTGGAGCTGAAGGGTAATCATAATCATAATCGTCAAAATATCTACTACCATCACGAGTCAATGTAACTGTGACTGGATATGTTACGGTACTTTCTTCACATGAACTGTTTGTCGATTGACCCTTCAAACTGTTCCAATAATTTTGTGTTATAAATCGACCGGAAGGCAAAAAGTCCTCGTCTCTAGCCACAGAGCGATGATGTTTGCGGTTGCTATTAGCTCCGCGGTGCGGAACGCGTGAAGCTATATTGTATTAAGAGAAATGTATAAATTAACCACGAAAAACAATTATGAACAAACTAGCGACTACTTACCGACTGTTTCCAGTGTCAGTGCCGCGATCAGTAACGACACTGATAATAAACGTGACCAGGTGAGCTGCATCATTGCTCACCAGTAATATTACTTGGATTAACGCTCGAAATATCCCCTTCGACTGTTCAATTCAACAAACTAAGGTGAACTGCATCTTTCGGTTTATATCGAGGGACTTTTATATGTGCTGCTAGCAATACAGATCACTGGGGTTCTCCTATAGTTTATAGTTAATTAAACCATCTGTTTATAGTCGTATTTGTTGTTTCTCAGAATATTAGATATGAATATATGTGCAGATTAATTGCTTCATTCTTAATCGCTGGTATATTGAAGAAATAGTGCAAAGAAATTTGCAAAAATTCGCAAAAGCAAGATACAAGACCAAACAGATATGTTGGTATCAGTTTAGAAAAAACGATTTACATAAAATTTGCATGACTGCCGTTGTACCAATGAACACGGACAAAGCATAATGCGAAATATCATGCTTATATATAATTATTATTTTGTTTGTTTTTTTCATTTTGCAAATGGCTTGTAAAGTCCAATAAAGTATCTTTATTCGCAACAAGAAGAGTATTGATTTGCAAACAAAATATTGTACATTGTTCAAGTTCTTTGCCTTATTTCTGACGTTGTTTAATGTGTGTAAGGTTGCGGCCAATACTTAAGCAGGTTGAGCGCAAATTTCTTCAAGTCTCGCGTGAATGTCAAAATCTTTAATTTGTGACTAACATAAAACTTTAGTATCAATGGTGACACTTCCAAGCGATCAAATACTTGATGCCATTTGATGCATTCCTACACATGTTTCGCAAATATAGGTCACACACTGACAGTTGTAGCTAAACGTATTAAGAAGTTTTGAAGGTAACGCGAACAAATCAAACTTGAAAAGTATGAAAAGAATTCCGTCCGTTTTTCTGTAATTCGGCTTTGTAAAGCTGTTTAACAGTTTTCCTTCCACAGATAATTACTGTAGGCGACACCTTCTGAGTCGCAGAAAACTGTGGTAATGATCTTTCAGATTAGATAGGACAGTCTTCTCTTTCTTTGGAGTCTATTACATTGTTATGACAGTTAAGTGGTCGGAAATGG
This sequence comes from Bactrocera tryoni, assembly GCF_016617805.1. Lineage (NCBI taxonomy): Eukaryota > Metazoa > Arthropoda > Insecta > Diptera > Tephritidae > Bactrocera > Bactrocera tryoni. The sequence goes on from NC_052502.1 coordinate 46,662,690, forward strand.
TCACACGGTTGCTCTTGTTGTCCATTTACCAGTCTGTTTGACTTTTAAGAAGCTTTCGATGTTATACATTCACAGAACGTTTTGACATACGAACGCTATTTGTGTTGTTTACAGTTACTTAAAATATTCACATCCGCCAAAAAATGGATTTAATTCGCGCGATTATTTTTTACGACATTCGACGTGGATTAACTCAGCAACAGTGCAGCGATGAACTAACTTCAACTTTTCACGATGAAGCTCCATCAAGGACCAGTGTTTATCGATGCTGTACACGAACTGATATTGCAAGTTCGTGTTGCGACCTATCGTGGGAGTGAGACAACTATAGGCATTAGTGGAACTAGCATGCATTCAATATTGCATGGACATTTAAAAGGTATATTGCAGAAAAAAAATTTCGAGATGGTTCGCGCTCAACTTGTTGATCGTTCCAAAAAAGCTCGTTGTCGATTGGTCGAGAGAAATATTAAAAATATACGAAAGCGGTGCTTCGAAACATGCCTATGACTTCATGACACATGGACTTATACGTATCGGCTCGAAAGTAAACAACAGCCGACTGTATGGCTAGCTCTCACATATTGACTAAAAAAAAACATCAGTTTGATGAGTCATCCACTGCATAGTCCCGCTTTGGCACCAATGACTTCTGTTTATTCTCCGCATGAAAAATAAAATTAACTAAGTGGTCAACGTTTTTTCACACCCGAAGAGGCGGTTGATGAGTTCAGAACGCATGTTTTAGAGATACCACAATCAAAGTGACAAAAGTGATTTTAGAATTGGTTCAAACGCATACAAAAGTATACAGATCCTAATGGGAACTATTTTTATAAGAGTAAAGGAGATAGGAAATTTAAACATGAAAAGTTATGAATATAGCGTTATCCGGAACCAGCTTAAAATAATACTAAATCGATCAGATGGTATCTTCACAAGTTTGGATTTCATTAGTGGCTTCTATGTGAGATATCCTATAGACCTAAACGGAAAAACGCTTAGTAGGCCAAGATAATACTATCTTAATTTATATCAACGAATCCAAAATGAACTGTGGAGTAGAGGTAGGAGTACACTCTCAGGATCCTGATACATCTTTCTATATCCAACTACCAAACTCAGCTAGCTCTTTCAAGCGGAAATACTAGTCATATAAAAGGCCTGTGGAGTTCTACTAGAAAACTACGAAAGGGCACATAGAGCTAACATATACGCACATAGTCGGGCGGTATTGCTAGCTTAGTCATTGCCAAGGATAAACTCCAGCAAGGTCAACAAATGTAGGAAGAACCTAAGCTCACTGACAGGTCAATTCCACTTGTCCATAATTTCGGTTCACGGAATATTTTCGGCAACGCAAAAACAGACGAGTTGACAAAGTGAGGAACCTCTCTAGAGAGGCGTATCAATACCATGCCCGCTAGGAACGATTAAGATCGAGCTAAATACGCTTTTTGAACCAAAAGCTCAGAAAGTATGAAAATCTACAATTAAATGCAAGATAGCGAAACAGATAAGCCCAAAATGTGACAACACAAGAAGTAAGGACTTATTAAATAGGTATAAAGTATATATAGAGTATAAAGTATATATGGACTTACAGTTATTATGGAGAACACGCGTTAAGAATGGGAATGACTGAAAATAGCACGTGCCGCAGCTACAAACTCGAAGGAAGTAAGGAAAGAGTTGTACACTTCCTCTGCTTATGCCCTTCCCTATCACAATCTCGATGTAGAGCTCTTGGAATCCATCAGGTGCAAAACCTTGAATGTCTATCTACAAAAATTTAATGGAGATAAGCAATTTCATTGTAGATACCAGTTGGTTTGAATACAACGATGAAACGACACAGCAATATTTACAACCCTTAAGAATAGTTTATCAAAGTGGCGCATCTAGCGCTAATGGAGACCGAAGAGGTTGTACTCTTACCTACCCACCAAACAAAAGTGAATAAGATCACCAAAACGATTTCATTCTGGATACAGAGCCGATTCAACTCTAACTTATCTAAACCTATATCATACTTTCAATGAGTCTCCCGACTTTACTTCTCCCATGAAACCAATCCATCTAACATCCCTTTTCTACAACTAAAAAATATTTTTTTCGATTTCTTTAATTTCTAAGAATTTGCTTCCTCACTTGTCAGAACAAAACCGCGAGTTCAATTTGGACAGTGGCTTCTACATTTCATTTGCAATCGGGCTGGGAAGCTTACTTATGGCAAAGATCTTGTATATACTAGAGCATGTTTGAGAACAGAAAGCAGATGAAGTCTAAGCGTTAGACTATCACTTGACTTTCCATCGGCCGTTCTATGGAGCTTAAAAGTTAGTGAGATGCGCTATTTGGAAGTTTACAAAACTGGAAAAGGGAACTTCAACCAGGCCTGGACCCGATCAGCTCAACGTGTAGTCTGTTATAAGAAAATTAACGTCTACATATACTATTCAAATTTTGTTTCTTTATTTCACTGGCATTATCCTTTGAGTTACATATCGTGCGCTGTTATTTAAACTTTCACCCGCACAATGCGTCTACGTTTGTTGGTGCGACGCGACTTTTTGCCGCCGCGACGATGACGACGCTGCTTCTTCTTGGCGAGTTGACGTCTTTTCTGTTGGTTGCGACGACGCTGTTGACGGCGGCGACGTTGACGACGTGCCTTCATTTGCGACTGACGACGACGTCTGTTTAGACGGCGTTGGCGTTGACGTTGACGTTGCACGCGACGACGCCAATTCGAAGGGCGAGCACGTGCTGCGCGACCAATATCCTCGACTGAGTCATTCAAATCTCCAATGCCGGCAATATTGACTTCGTCGCTGTCGTCTCCTTCCTCTTGTTCGTAATTGTCGATGGAATTCCTATCGGGATGGTACAATGCAAAGACGAAATCTTCATCTTCATTATCTGAGTCGTCGTCGAAATTGGGGAAGAAACGGGCTGTGGTATTTGTTGATGTAGTGGGAGTGGTTGTTGTTGTTGTGGTGGGCGTTGTAGGTGAGGTAGTTGTGGTAGGTGATGTTGTTGATGTTGTAGGTGTGGCGGGCGAAAGGGTAACAGTTGTGGTTGTGGGAGTTGATGGTACAAGTGTTGATGTCGTTGTAACGACAGAAGTGGTGCTTGTGCTGGGATTCTTTAGTGAGGTGAATTTATTGATAAAGTCCTGAGAGACAACACGTCCACTAGCAACATCTTCATGGAAACGCTTTCCAGCATGTAAACGCTGTCTATTAAACAACTGATATCTTTGTTCTGCACCAGATTTGGGGATCTGCTTACCTATGTAACACAAAACAAAAACACAAAAAAATAATTCAAGTTTGGATAATGCCACTTCCAATCCACAATGTTGTGTAGAGTGATTCCTTACCTGAGGCGGGTAGTGTCACGGCTGCTAGGCCGAGCAACAGAATGGCAACTTTGAAGAAATACATTACGGTGGTGTACTTTGAAGTGTGAAGCGTTACTCCTCTCTACCAGGACACCTCGATTCGTTCTTTTTGAAACTAAATTCTACCCAATTGGGGAAATATAATTTTATAAAGAAATATTTTGCTTTTTCTTGTAATATTATGTTACTCCAAGTGTTTGGAGCTCACTGATCGATAAGCCCTACAAACGCAATATTTATATGATGAACCATGGCAAAAAGCCTAACGAAATAGGCCTAAATTCTGTTTCTACCATACTATCATGTAATACATATGAACAACAACAACTACAATATAAATTATCATCGATATGCTGTTTATACATTTACAACATACAACAACCACAATAGGCGTAGCTAGCGCTCGTTTAGCTACACTTGCCTTTACAGAACGTTGTAAGTTAATTTACATAAATCGCATAAAAATTGCAAATCAAGATATTTGAATAACCGTCGCTGGCATAGGCCTAAGAGAAACCAACTAACTTAGGTAGCATCAATTCTTTCCCGTTATTTTACAGTAACAGCAGCGAAAGAATCTATAGGCATACATATGAATACATAAATATCTCACACTATTTACTTTACACATTATAGTTTACAGCAGATTGGTGTATATACAAAATACATTGTATATACATTTAGTAACACATAATCAACATTAGTCTAATCTTTAGTTTTCTCAAATAGTTTTTTGGCTCACCTGCCATATTCAGTGCCGCATTCTCATGCACGTAACCTTTAATGATTGCCTGTTCACTTTAAAGAAATGTAATAAACACATTTCAGTAATCCCGTATGATCAAATTTGACCCGGACTGGTATATAACTGCTCGCAAAACTCGAATCGATACAAATATTCCTCATAGATTGATAAAAACTTTTTTATATTTGTTTACGACGTGAAAAGTCTATCAGGCGATATTTACCATGTGTTCCCAAGAGAATTACGACTACAGAATCGGAATGTTGCGGAAGTGTTTTGGGGAGTCAACCATATTTTATCACGAACACAAATTTGAGTACCGCAAAGCATTCAGTGAAGAGCGTCAAATCACCGAGAACTTCAAGTTGTTCAGTCACCTCTGTTAATGTTGATAACATCGAAAGGGTTAAAGAAACAGTGCTTTAAAATCGTTGTGGTGGCGTTAAAGTGACAGTAGAGGATCTAAACAACTCTTACGAATCGAATCAATACATTTTGATTAACGCGCTTCATATGTCAATGCAAGATTCATACCAAAATCCCTGTATTTCTTAGAAGAACGACATCGATTATAAGTCGCAAAAGAGATGCTTGGCAACGTAACTGAGCATTACGTCGAAATTCTCCAACAATTTAGCGAATGACGCTCTAAAAATGAGTTGAAATTGAATGAAACCATTCCATTAAAGGCAATCTTAATCGATGCTTATAGCAAGTTATTGAAAACTAGACGAAATTTCGGGATTCAGCAACCCTAGTTTTGCATTCTGGCAACTCACAACTCTATCGTAAGGTTTAAAATTTTTGTTGTTATACATACACAGAACGTTTTGTCGGATATGAGCACTATTTATAATGCTTACAGTAACTTAAAATATTAATATCGACAAAAAAAATGAAATTAAATCTCGAACATTTTCACGCGATCTCTGCAACAGTGCATCGATGAACTTAATTCAATTTCTGGCGATGAAGCTCCATCAAGGACTAGTGTTTATTTATGATATACTGAATCCAGTCGAGGTTGTAGATTACTCCAAGAAAAAGATCGTGAAGATCGTGAAAAACCGGCTCTTGTTCCGGAAACTATTGATGCTGGGCGCAGACTGATATTGCAAGATCATCATGTGACATATCGTGGAATTAAGTCAACTATAGCCATTATTTTGTTCGAGCACTTAAACCATCGCTTTGATGAGTAATCCACCATCAGGTCTTGGCACTCAGCGACTTCTTTTTATTCCCGTACGAAAAAAATAAATTAAGAGGTCAACGTTTTTCGACACCCGAAGAACCGGTTGATGAGTTCAGAAAGATTTTTTTGCTAATAACTCAAACAGAGTGGCAAAAATGTTTCAAAAATTGGTTCAAACGCTTGCAAATTTATAGGTTTTTTATTTTGAAACAAAAAAAAAAAATAAAGCGATTTTCGTGGATAAATATTTGTTTTTGTTCACTAATCCCGAAATATAAAAAGGCAACCTACATATGTATACGTAGTAGCTTGTAAGTAGGCGAAGTGAAATCTTCTTAATCCTTCAGTTTCGATTATACAGCTTTTGCGAAACTAGTATTTAATAACTTGAACTTGTAAATCTTCAACCTTTGGCGTCTTTAGAATTGACAAGAATATAAACAAAACGTTCAAGCAAATTTGTGGTGGATAAATGGGGCTTAGCTCTATACGTGCGATCCCCGTTTCGAAGATCAGAGTTAAAACTTAAACTAACTAAACCTAAAACACATCCTGAAAGCTCATAGCCAACTTAGCTTTAAGAAGAAACAACCAAAAGTTTGAACCAAGTAGCATTCGGTATGTACTTGTATGACCAAAAATTGTCCAAATCGAACCAAAACTGTTCAAAGAATGAGGTACCGAATATTTGGACCCCAATACGTTTACTTGACTTTTTATTGAAAACATCAGTCAAAGTGTGAGATATATAATTAAAATTCGAAGAGAATCCTTTCCGACATTCCCATACATGATTGAATCGAATCGGCTATATATTTCCCGTAGCCCGAGTAAGGTATATAGGAAGGTTGTCGAACTTTCCGGCTGACTTTATACCGCATATATCGGCCAATATGTAAGTTATCTCAATTAAACTGCGTGAGCGTGTTTAAAACATAGTTCTAAAAATAATTGAGTCTATAACCCATAATATAACTTAATAAAGCATCAAATTTGATTCTAATTCATTTACAATTTCTTGGAGCAATGATTGTTTAATTCTTTCACCAAATTTTTTAATGTGAAATTTTGTCAATACTTGAAGTATTTCCCTAAGTCAACTATAGCCTGTGATCCTTGCAACTTGCAAGGGTATGAAATGTTAGCTCACATCCGAACATGGCCCTTCCTTACTTGTTTTCTCGCGTTTTAATCCACCTAAACAGTTCTTATACAAAGTCAAAGGGCTAAGCGTTGCTTTGCTTGAATCGGCTCAGGGGCCTATGTTGAAAGCGATAATAAAGATTTGATCAGATGGCATACCTTCGAAATGAGCCGCGTTGGCTAAAGCCAAGTTAGACTCGAAAATAAAACAGGACGACTTAAATTTAAACAACAAAAGGGAGAGCGCGAATGTGTTGATGGAAAAAGTATGTAAGTATCGGAGAATTACACCAGTTGCACCTAGTAAGTTATGAACAAACTTTAGGTTTCTTCTTTCACATTTCTTTCATTTATTTTCCATTTATTTCAAACTTTCTTCGTAGCGATTCGTTAAGAATTAGACATTTATACGTAAAACACGTCTCCTATTGGACCCACGCCTATTACGAAAACGTCTCAAGCGACGTTTTGTTGTTGGTTTTGTGTCGTCGATTTTGCTTGCGTCTTTGTCGTAAATAACGACGTTTCATTTGGTTACGTTTACGTGTTCTTCTAAGTTTCTGTTGACGACGACGTTGTAGTATGACACGTCGACGCTTTTGTTGTGAGCGGCGTCTAGCAAGTTGACGTTGGCTTAGTCGTCGGCGAAGCGCTTGTTGGCGTCGTCGTTGCTGTTGGCGTAGACGCTGATTGCGCTGACGCAACTGCCATTCGCTAGGACGGGCGAGAGCAGCACGTCCTAACTTTCCATGAAGGCTACCGTAGCTTAAACTGTGTTCATCGGAACCGTCGTCTTCAGCTTCTTTCAGCGCATTGTCATCTTGTTCATCTTCATCACGTCGGGCTTGTCAAAGTTGTAGGAATTATCAAACATGTAGGACTGGTCGCATATGTAGGACTTGTCGTAGAAGGGGAAGTTGTGGAAGGACTTGTAGTCATGTCTGGATATGTAGAAGTAGTCGGATCGTCTGGTGATGCTACTGGTATAGTATCGGAAGCAGGAGCAGGTTACAACAACCGTTGTAACACCCTTCAGCATATTTAAAAATTGACTGGTGATAGGACCTTGAGGCTTTACGTTCTCATATCGTCCCACTGATGCGGTGGATTGGCGTCGATTTTTGAATATGCTTCGATTCGCAGCATCTGGTCAAGGGAAACGACAAAAGTATAACAATGAATACACTTAGATGTTCTCGCAGAGCAGTCAACTTGTATGTAAATGACCTACCAACGAATTGAAGAGTTAGGAGAAAAACTAGCATGAGGGCTAATTGGAGTAAGCGCATTGTGCCGCTAACTTAAGTAAAAATTGCCAAACTAGACGTATAATTGTGGTCGCTTTGCTCGATTTTCAGAAAAATCCAATTATATTAAAGGCTATCCCGAGGCAAAATAATTAAATGTAATTTCTCCGAATTCTAAAAGCAGTGAGAGTTGAGTACCCAAATAATAGTGATAGTTAGTAAAAATATTGGTCATACACTTCGTAAATGCGAAAGCAATAAATCATCTCAACTACTGATCTGGGTTCTTGTTAAGTTTTGAGATCAATAGTAATTGTCTTCACGTGTCTGTGTTGATATGTAAACAACAGCGCTCAGTTGTTCAATTGATGCTGCTCCAAAATAAAATTAGCGGCAATTCAAGAACTCCGTTTACAGTTACCGAAACAGTATGCACACAAATAATTGCTAACAATTTGTTTTAATTACGGCTCAAGCGACCGATTCAAGAGTGCAAAGTTGCCGCAGTGATCAAAGAGTAGAAGAAGAAAATGATAAAATCTGATCAATACTAAGCGATCTAAGGATTTTTCGGATTTTTTGTTTACAACTTTCGTTACAGTATTGGTATTTTAGTATGGATCCTTAACTTTTTCGAAAATATAGTACAGCCTAACAGGTGAATTGAAAAGTCCCCGGCCTACCACAGTAAAGAATATTTTTTGACAAATTCGTTTTTTTCAACATAGTTCTCTTTAATGGTGAGATACTCATTATAGCGTCCCTCGAACTTTTCGATACCAGTTTTATGGTACGATTTGTCTTTTGCTTCAAAATAGGCCTCAGTTTTGGCTATCAGCTGTTCATTCGACAAAAAATTTCTTACCAGCAAGCGCCAAGTTTTTGCTTTAATTTTTTTCCCCTTCAAAAAGGCAATATTTTACCAACACGCGAAATTCCTTTTTATAGATTTTTTCCCAATGACAAAAGTTACTTCACTCAAAATGATATATGGTAATTTACAAACTTATATGACGATTATAAACGCTAATTTTGTTAGGATATATGTATATATAGATTTAATTTTAGTAGTGTCATCTCCGTGTCCGGCCGAGGACGTTTTAATTGACCTGGTTTGTTCACAGGAGATAGTGTAAATTTCTCAAATCCGCCGAGGAATTTTCTCCTCTTATTCTTTATAATATTAGTATAGATAACTTGGTCGATGTGAAAATGTTAACCTTATAAAAGTGTTGTCTTGATCATTATATGGTAGGTATAATAGTTTTAGAGCTTCAGATCTACATAACATTGTGTATAGTAGTTAATAAGTAAGGTATTCTATTGAAATAAATTGGATAGAAGTATTTATTATATTTTATTTTATGTAAAAAAATTTATTATATTTAATTTAGTTGATGCAGTGATAAAATTGAGGGTAATGGGTTTGACAAATGATATAACGTGTCTTGAAAATGTTTGAACATTGTTTTGAAGACCTCTTTTCATATACCCGAACCTAGCTGCTCTTTATTTGTTCGGGTTCAAGATTATCTAACTGAATTAAATTCATATATATTGGGTTCGGTGGTTGATCCAGAGATCGCAAATAGAACTCAAGTTTACTCAGGCATTTAAATTCATTTTTAAGTTCAGTGGCATATCTGAACGTATGAGCTCCCAAGAGTTTAAGCCTTGATCTCGCAAACAGGGGAGAGGTTTTCACATCGCCTTATTTCATTCAGCTTTTGCAGCTGGCAGGCCGGACGCCAGAACTCGTTCCCATTCTACTGATAATGGGGCTAGTGTGCTTTTCCTTACCAGCTTGTCAGCTTAACAGTTACCTGCTATTCCGCTGTGGTTTGGACCCATAATAAAAGGATCACAAAAAGTCCCGATGCCATTGATAGCGAGATTTTTTAAGCAACCTTAAACGAATGGTTAGTGAGCTCAAAGCAATCAATGTCTTCCCTACTCTGATCTCGATATTAGCCTTCAATGGAAGCTTTTTATCTAAGAATCTTAAGGTTGGAGCAGCTCCCGGCATACACGTAAATATTCAAGTACTGGCTTTAACATGAAATCTTTGTAGATCTAAGACTAGGTACCAATTTTTTAAATGAAGCATATTTATCCAGAAAAGTTTAAAGCTGAAGTCCAAAGTGTCTTCTGTAACTGATGACGTAGATACAACCCTTTAAGGTGGAAAATTGAAAAAAACTTTAAGTATGAGTTGTAATGTCTGTATCATATTAAAGTAATGATTATTACTGTCGGCAAAAGAGTTTTATTTAAAACACTCACGCGATTTCGTATTTCACTTAAAATTAGTTTATTAAATCGAAAATAAATAGTATAAATTAATTATGCTTTTAATACTTAAAATATACATTTTGAAACGAATCTATCAACTTTAGGCAGCTTGTCCAACGATTGCAGTTTCTGCCTTGTCACCGTCCAGAATGACGATCATCTGAGGTACGTTGTTCACCTGCGAGCGAAGGGGATACACAGTTTGCTCTTCCTCGAAATACGGGCTGCCGTTATTGAAGTTCTTCGTGGTGCGTTTCTTCAGTGATGACTTTTGCTTGGTTTTACGCATACCGTTTTTCGATGAGCGACGCTTGTTGCTAGTGCTCGACTTTCTCTGCTTTTTGTTGCTGCTACTACGACGCTTATTGCCACCATTGTTGACGCGACGACGACTTGCTGATCCTTTCTTCGTATTTCGCCTGCGTACAGAGTTGACGCGTTGATTTTGACGTTTGGCACTGTTCAGCCGATTAGCGACATTCTTCCTGTGATGTGTACGACGTACGTTGTTGTTGGTCTTGCGCTTGCGTACGCGCTGGCGACGACGTACGGCACGTTCCTCGGGCACTATACCATCATCGTCTTCCATCTCATCAACGCCGTTGGCAGCGCGTTGTACTCCGGCAGCTTTCCGTGCACGATAAACTTGATAGTTGTGGAAGCTTTTGAGATGACGAGCTAGGCGTGCCTGAGGTAGAGCGATAAGCAATATTAAAGATATGTTTTGTATAAAATCACGTGTTGTGTATTTCGGTTAACGCACCATCTCGGGTTGTTGCAATATCTCGGCATTCATAGCGAGCTCAAGATTTTCGGTTTTACTATCCTCAGCGCCGATGACAGCACTTTCGGTCTCAGCAACATCTCCCTCTCCCACCGGCTTACCTTGCTCTTCATCTGTCTTCTCTTCTACCTCTACAGGCACAATGGCGGGATTTTCAGACAATTCGGATTTTGCTGGTAAAGGCACACTAAGGACCTTGTCAGCTTCTGGCAGTGGCAATTCGAGTGCGACTTCGTCATTTCTTGCCTCAACAATTGCATCAGCAACAGATAGCGGTTCCTCTAAAGGGTCGTTTATGATAGTATTAGAAATTACTATAGTTCTGTTGCGTTCGATTAAGAATCGTATACGTACCAGCTGTGACGCTGCCTAGCAACGCAGCGGCGCATAAAAGCGCCAAGAAAACACACAACTTGGACTTGGCCATTGCGTGTTGAATACTTAAGAGTTAATGGTGTGTGTCGTATTTGCTTTCGGGACTTCAGCACACGTTTAGTTGCCAAGACGTTATGCGAACAACTAAAGCGCTGCTTACGCTCTTATATCGCCATTTTATGTATATTAAACAACAGCGATGGGCTATAAGCTAAACAATTTCAGTTCGAAGATCACTTTTTATTATTATATGACTAATCATGTTTGGTGCGTTGCTGTACACCACGATATTATCATATTCCGCTGACTGCCAAACGCTAGACTTTCTTTATGTTTCGCTGACACACAAATCGTTTTCTCTAAACATTTATTTGTTACCAATAGTTTAATGGGATGAAAAGTATTATTTTGACAGTTAAATGTAAAATTTACGATCGCAAGCGGTGAAATTTAGCCAAAATATTTCAATCGAAGGCAAGACTTGTCTAAAAAGATGATACATAAGAAAGACAACGGGAAGTGAGGCGATATTGATTAATAGTTGAACTCTTTGGACAATCTGAGCTTATTGTTGGTCGTTTGGCTTTCGCCGAATATATGATTGTAGAAGGATTGAAAGAATGGAAAGCAAAATTGACGCGCTTGTACACTTTTCTGAAAAAAATAGAGATTAATATTAACTATAAATCTGCGCAGTAAGTTCACTCAAACCTAACGAGTTAAATGCGTTTCTCTACTTTACTAATTTTTTTGTGCCTGAATTATTTTTCTAATATTTTTTTTTATTTGCTCAAGCATATACCATTTCTCCCTTTATTTTGAACCACAATATAAAAAATATAAGAATTTTCTATTTAATTTTTCAATATGTTTTATTTCATCCGTTTATTTTTCGCCGTCAATTACATAATTCAAGTAGCATCGTATAGCTGTCGATTGTTAGTTAACCTATAATACTAAAATAGTTCACGTGTGGTCCGTCAGCGCTTGGAATCAACCCTGCAGCCTTACAGGACGTGCGACACGACGATTACCACGTCGCCGTTTGGCGCCACCGCCCACTTGATAGACGCGTACGTTCTTGCGTTTGTTGTTAACACGGCGACGACGGTTGCCTCCGCGACGACGACGGGTCTTACCGCCACCACGGCGCACCACATTGCGACGCGAGCCCTTGCGACGACGACGCACTAGCACACGATTGGCACGCGCCTCTTCGCTATCGGTCTCGCCACCTTCCATTAGCGCGACAACGCTGCCATTTGGTATGGCATCGAGTGCAGCACGCGGCACCAGTAGCGCCGTCTTGCCAGTCTTCTCGTCCACCACACTTTGTCCTTCGATTTCGATAATACCATCGGGTACCATAATTGCGCCGGCATGTTCGCGCGATACCATCATATTCGTGGGTTTGGCATTCTTCAATATGAGTTGTGCATTCAATTGGCTGGCACGATTGGCATCGTTGCTGATAACGGCAGCTTGATTTTTCAATTGACTACGCAGGCGTGGCGAGTGTGGTGCACGTGAGCGCAGATATACCAAATTATTGGCGACATCGTTTTCGTCATTCAAATTATCCGCATAATCATCATCATCGGCGTTGTACTCGAAATCGTCGTCGTCATCATCGTTAACTTCAACATTATTGTTACGTACAATATCGTCATCTTCATCATCATCATCATCATTTGCTGCATTGGCATTGTGAGCATCGTCCTCCTCATCATCGTCCGCATCATCATTGCTGTCGGCGCTGTTTTCGACTTGTGTTTTCTTATGCGTAGCTTCTTCTTCGTCGTCGTCCTCGATCTCTACAACTTTGAAGCCCTGTACCTCATGTCCATTGCCGTTTTCACGTGGCACGGTAAGGAAGAGATACGGATGATTTGGTGCGGCGGCTGCAGCGCCCGAACGTAGTTGTTTCTGTGCAACTTGCTTTTGTTGTCCTTGGCGAGGTTCTGAGGATGTGTAGAATTATGTTGCAGTAAGGGTTTTTAGAATTTAATTTTTTTTAGAATTGCCCGGCATCCCTACGTTAACATACTAATGTATGATCATACATGTTATGCGTCTCAATAGAATGAAGGAATTATTATTAAATCTTTTGAGAACAAATCGAAATCTACGACTTTGCAAAACTCTATCGTATCCATTGCACTAACATTCACGCACTAAAGCTATAAACTGTTGGAGCTGAGATATTTTATACATTTTTCTGAAAAAGTGTTTAAAAGTCAGACCAACCAGCTTTCAACAATAAAGAAAATGCTTAAATTGATATTTCATGGAAGAAGATCTATATTACTATTTCTTAGAGTCCATTTTCTTATACTGTTAGACCTGTGACACTGTTTTGGAAATATATTCTTTTTTATCTCATTAATCAAAATTTTTTTTTTTATTACTCTTTGCAATTTTTTCAAACAGGAAAGTCTATGCCACATCCTATTTACTTCCAAACTCTCCTTTATGACCTAAGTCGGGTTATTGATTTCACAACTAAAAAGAATTCGGACTTCCCCACCCCTGATACGCACCTGCACACACCAATGCCACAAAGAGCAGCACTGCTGCCACACTTGCTGCTGCCTTCAACATGCTGCTGTACTATCGATCAAGGCGATCAATCAATCAATCGGTTTAATTTATGATAAATATCAGACAACAAACGCGTTACCAACAAAAAGTGTCCTAATTGTAAGCAATGTCCAGCAGAACTGTAGAGAACACATTGATCGCTTTACGTTTTTATGCAAAACCCAGCTGTGAGCTAGCGGTACTGAACGAATACACAGGTAATGGCCAAGAATGGTCAAAGAACCAAATTGGTCTGCAGAGGTTGAAGCGCAGCAAGAATAAAAGAAAAATAACAAATACATAGCCAAAGAAGCTTAGAAATGAAGAACAGCAGCAAATAACTCAGCAAATAACCGCTGAAGAGTTTGAAAACAAATATGGCATAATAAGTGTAGAATTCTTGTTTACTCATTTGTTGGGCCAAATTTTAATGATGTGGCTGCCCTATAGAAAGCTTAGATAGCTGCTTGACATGACTGCGACTTTCGCACGCGTTCGCATGCGCCTACATGGCTTTCTTTTGTTGGACGCGATGAGTTAATGTTGACAAGGCAATGTTGTGGACGCGACGTGCTTTGTCTTCTCACCTCATTAGAGGCATGTCGAGGAGAAGAACATATAAATTTGTAATTAATAACATGCTAGCATGCCTGTATGTGCATGTGTAGGTGTGGTGTAAACACTTCAACCACTCACCATCAGTAGCACAATCGTCTGGGAGATGTGAAATTAAGAATTCTTTTCTGAATTTATCTCTTTTTTGCTGTGAATTTTTGGCAATTTAAATTTGGTCCGCCAGTGTACGGGACATTGGTGGCTGAGCCGCTCGTTAGGCATTGCTGCTGGCATCACAATGACCACAAAATAATACGCATGATTGCTTATAACCCCGCCAGCTAGTGACTAGCAGTTCAGCGACCTCCATCAGAGTATATAGAAATCAGGCATATAATTAATATAAATTATGTTTTACTCAATATATACATATGTATATATGTCAGGCTAACACAAAATATTATATTACGGACATATTTATACTAGTATATGTTGCTGCTGTTGCTGCTTTGCAGAAGAAAACGCCAAAAAAAGATCTGCTAACAAAATACATATGTATATATTTTTCCAACGACTTAATACATACTTAAAGTGGATTCCTCAATTCATATCTAGGTATCTTTATTTTAAGTTAGATGAGATAGTTCCAACAAATTGAAGTATTAATCCAAAATATTACTTTCTTTGAGTCAAAAGTAAAAAAGTAATTTCTATGTTTATTTCGAAGTTAGCCTCTAAACTCGAAAGAGTTGGCTTCGAATTTCGAATTTCGGACTTCGGATATGTAAGAACGTCAAAATGTAAAAATATGAACATTATCAGCTACATTATGTCAGCTACAAAAGATCCAAGTCTGATTTTCGAAACATATAAATATATATTTCATAACATACTATATATATTTTTAAACGAAAAAAACAAGAAACCCCGTTAATTTCGGTTGACCCGATGCAATAATATCCCTCATATATACAAAAGATTCCTTAAATAACTTGATAACGGTCAGCTCGTATTGTATCGTCAGATATTGCACCGTTGTCTTAAAAATAACGCATGCCAAATTTCTTGAAGGAGTCTCATCAATTTAAAAAGTTTTCCATTGAATGATTGATTCCGATCATTTAGTTGGAATAATTGGAAAAGGACGTGTGGAAAATTTCAGGCCGATATCTCAAAATCAGATGTACTAGTTCGTGTATACAAGTTCGAATAGCAATTACCCGTCTGAAGAACAACAAAGCGGTGGGCGTCGACAAACTGATTAGACCTTATCAGTGTGGCTTAAGGCCTGGAAAATGAGCAACAGACCAGATATGCTCCAAATCTTGGAAGAGACAATTGCTTTTGCCAGCACGATGTCCTCGGAAAACTAATACGGCTGTTAAAACTGAGAAATACCAAAAGCTCTATTAGGATCGGGTAGGATCTCTCCGAGCCTTTCCATACCAAACGAGGTTTAAAACAAGGCGACTCCCTTTCGTGCGACTCTTGCTTCTTCTTCTTGGATCTGGCAGTGAAAGAGGGCAAGAAAAATTATGTCCTGACATCAAACAAACAGTCGTTACACTCGCGACTAGGCACGTACGTAGAAACTTCGTTTATTTCGGAACCAGCATCAACCCCAACAACAACGTCAGCCTCCAAGCCCAACGCAGAATATCTCTTGCCAACAGGTGCTACTTCGGACTAAGTAGGCAATTGAGAAGTAAAGTACTCCGAACAAAGGCCAAACTCGACAAGTCATTCATCATCCCCGTCTGCTACCATATAGCATGGAGATGCATGGAAGATGACCACATCTGATGAGTTAGCGTTACGAGTTTTGGTGAAAAAGGTTCTGCAGAAGATTTATGGCCCTTTGCGCATTGGCAACAGCGGATTCCGCATTCGATGGAACGGTGGCTGGTGGCAGCGAATTAAAAGACAGTGACTACGCTGGCTAGGTCATGTCGTCTAAATGAACGAAAACACCCCAGCTCTGAAAGTTTTCGACGCAGTACCCGCCAGGGAAATCAAAGAAAGACCACCACTGCGTTGGAAAAAGCAGGGGGAGAAGGACTTGGCTCCACCTCGAATCTCTAATTGGCGTCAAACAGCGAAACAGAAGAACGACTGCCGCGCTGTTGTAAACTCAGCCTTAATCGTATAAGCGGTGTTTACGCTGATAAAGAAGAAGTTTGCGTATACACATACAGAAGAATGGTGAACAGTAAAATTCTCTAATGCGATCAGTCCTCTTAGCCGGACGTTTCCCATAACTGTATAAATTTCATAAACGCAACGTTTTCATTCTTAATTTCATACAAAAGCACTTTCTACAACCGGACATGAGTTCGTTACAACGACTGGACACGGACGCCATTTGGTAATATTTTGGTTAATTTATCTCTGAAAAAGAGACAAGATTTCGTAAAATTTGTCAAGGAAATTACAAATGTACAATTTTTAGTTCCCACTTTTTTAAATTCTTATTAATTTTTGGGGTTCTTAGACCTTTTTTTTAAGAACAATGCGTAAAATGGTCACAGCAAAAAAATGGTCTTGCGCTGATGCTGTCTGGTTCACGGTGACTCAACGGAAACTAATGCGATATTTGTCATGCATTCACGCCTCGCTGATATTGGCTCACATTTATTAGTTCAATGGAAATATAGTACTAAGTTGTAGCTTCTGACTCTAGGACTACTTTTTATACACTCGTTTTTGCCATGCCCCTATATATGCAGAGCTTCCTTAGTCGGACAAAAAACCTTCGAGAGTGAGTGGCAGATTATTAGAAATGGCCAACTTTGACTCCTTATAGCAACTTTCATATATGCTCAACTGAAAATTTTAGACACTATACTTCAGTGAAGAGTCTGGGCTGATTTCATTCGATTTTCCAAGTGAAACCATATTATATATTTAGTTTGTGTATTCCACATATTGAATGATATGCTACCCAAATTTACTTTCTACCTTTTCCTTCATGAATGCTTGAGTTATATACGAGTATTTAAAAATAAAAGAAGAATCTTGATTGCACCAAAATTTCAACTATTTTGAAGCATTGCAAAGAATGCGAATTGAAAATTTTATGAACTGAATTTGGTTCTAATCGATAGTGTATTTAGAGGAGATGTGAATTTGTTCTTCCTTTAGTCTATGCAAATTGGCATCCCGCTTTGAAAGTGAATGGCAAGCACCCTGTTTAGAAATCCATCAGCGCCGTTGACATTACCCAGAGGTAACATTGTGCGCCTCGCAGCATATTCAAGAAGCCCAAAGCTGTCAGTTTATTGACCGTTATGGCAAGTATAATGATATGTGCCTATGGCGTAGTAGTCACAGAGCTTTGATTGATTACATAATTAAGAAGTTCTATGCGAGTAATTGAAGAGTTGAAAATATTACAAAAAGAAATGAAGTGTGTACTTATACTTTTAAGGAATAATTGAATATGTTGGCGAAGGAAAAGTAATTTTTCTGTGAAGCTATTCAAGCATAAAGAGTTAAAGTTTAAAATTTAAAGTATTTCCACAAGCTGTGAACTAAACAAGTTCGCGGTACAATAAATCTCACTTCGACAAGTTTTCTTCTAAAATTAGTTGAAGTGTCTCAATGTGTAAATCTTTGCGATTAATGAAGTTTCTAAAATTTCTATGACTCAAGCTTACATACATACGAGCATATAAGCGTATTTGGAAGAAAACTAGGAAAGCGTGAGTATTAGCACGTATATGCTTTTACAAACTTGGCTACTAAGCAACGGACCAATGAAAGTTAATTTCTCCTAAGAAATAATCACTATTTTCTTCGTATTCGTATATAAAAATGCGTTTTTTATAACTTTGCTTTCCGGCGAATATAAATTAGCAATTTCTAATCATTTCGTATGCAAATATTTTTGAAAACGGTATTATACCGCACCTGCGCTCGCGAGCACTAAATATTATTTAGTTGGAATGTACCTAGTAGGAAATGTGGGATTTATGTACCGCTAGAAGTTGTGATTCGGCAGCCAAGGTGCTTTATATAGAAAAATGGAGAACAGGTTTGTATCGCAACATTGAATGATTGATATTGAATATTGAACTTCGGAATCAGAACAAAAATTATTGATTTCAATAACTAAAAGATGTACCTATGATTTTGTAGTAAGAACGATATTGATGTTCTGTGGAAAGTAAGCAGTGATTGAATGTTGTACAGCCCGTCTTCTAGACTGGTAACACGCTTAATGCCAACATAACTTAAGCATGGAAAAATTGGTTAACAATAATTCAACAAATCTTAATATTTACTCGAGTCAACAAAATATTTAAATGACAGAAAATTTAAAATTTATTTTATTTTATAGGAGACTAGACATATCTTTAATCAACGTTAGAGAAAACTCTCTGATTCAGCACACATATTTTTTCTACAAGGCTGCCGCTGTTGTAGTTGCTTTGCGCGAAATTGTCTTGTTAGTCGCTTTTTAATGATGCTGCTGCTAGTGCTGGACGTGTTCGATAAGCACTTTAACGAAAATTGATTTTTTAATTTTTATTTGCTTCAAAAGTTGAAAGTTCATCGAACCACTTGGCTTGTAGTTTTTCATAAAACACATATTACTTATACATATAATATGTTCACATATATAGTATGTATGTATATGTACATCCATACAGAAACAAAACACATATTTATAAATAAGAGAATGTCGGTGTGCAATAAATACGCAATTCATTCATTGGACTTCAATATTTCCATATTGTGACAATTGACTCGCACACGTTGTTGAAACCATTTTGATAGTTTATCAAAGCTGTTGAAGTGTTTTTGAGTAAACAAGTATGTTGATGACAAAGGTTTGTGAATCAGCAGTTTCTGTTGAATTGAAAAAGGGTATTAATTTCAAATTTAGCTTAATGGCACACACTGAATTAAAAAAATATCTTCTCGGTTCACAAAAGTGTAGGCTATTTGCGATTCCAGATCAAATACCGAAGAGAAGTAAATTTTTTTATAAATAATAGGTACTATTAATGTGCCGAGTAAAATGAAAATGGATATATATGTAATGTATGGACAGTTCTAAATAAGTCTTCATATCATAAAACTGTCAGAAAATTTATAATAAATTGTAAAGAGTGATCCCTTTCAAGGTTCCTTACTTTTTTAAAGAAAAAAACACAGACACTTCAAATTTAATGGGGATTGTTTATCATTCGAAAGAACATTCTTTGTCATTTATTTTTTGAAGATTATCTCTGCCAAATCCACCCGATTTAAGGTTTTGCTCCGAGGCCTGAATCGGAAACGGGATTGTACGCATAGATTTAAGCTTTACATATCTCTATATAAAAACATTGTCATATCACATGATCTTGGTGGCCAATTGACCGGCACAAAACCTGGAATTATTTGCTCACCGAAGTGTTCTCTCAACAAATCCACTGATTGTCGCGTTGTGTTGAACGAAAATGTAGCCGAAATCACGAGCTTTAATTTCAGGCATCAAATAGTCAGTTAACATAGTGCGCTAACGTTCGCCATGGACGGTTACTTTCTCACCGGCATCATTTTTGTAGAAATAAGGACCGAAGACTCCACCGGCTTACAAGCCACACCAAACCATTGTATTTCTGCATAACAGCTCTTCATGTTGCTCTTCGCCCCAAATACGGCAATTTTGCTTGTTTATATACATACGAAGAAATCGTCCTCATCCCTGAATAAAATTTGACTCGAATAGCCCATAGAGCGAAGCGATGTTGTTTGGGAAGGTCGAGCTGCTTCAGTTCTTACACAAGCTGTAATTTGCACTCTTTTTAAGGTGTCGACGCAAAATGCGCCACATCGAACCAAGCCCATTGGATCAATACCAGCAACGCCCATTCAGTTATGAGAATGTTATCTTTTTTACAAAACTAATAGACTTAACGTCGGTTCTGTTTTCTCTAGACTGGATAAGGAAGCGAAGCAAATGGGTCTGGTGGTGAACAAGGGCATGACCTAATATCTCCAGCTGTCTAACAAACAGTCGTGGTACTCGCGAATTGCCTCACATGTCGCTGTTGACTGTCATAACTTCGAAGGCGTACATAATTTCGTCTACCTTGGAACCAGTATTAACATTAACAACAATGTTACTCATGCCAACAGGTCCTACTTCGGACTGGATAAGCAATTGAGAAATAAAGTCCTCTCTCGACGAATAAAGGCCAAACTCTGCAAGTCACTTATCATACCCGTTCTGCTATATGATGCAGAAGCATGGAGGATGACAACATCTGATGAATCGGCGAAACGAGTTTTCGAAAGAAAGGTTATGCAGAAGATTTATGGTCCTTGCTAACGGCGAATATTGCATTCCATGGAACAATGAGCTGTACGAAATATACGACGACATTGACATAGTAAGCGAATTAAGAGACAGCGGCTACGCTCTGAGAGTATTCGATGCAATACCCGCCGGATGGAGCAGAGGAAGGGGAAGACTTCTGTTGGAAAGGGACCTGGCTTTGGAATCTCCAATTGGCGTCAAACAGCGAAACAGAAAAACAACCGGCGCGCTGTTGTAAACTCGGCTATAACCGCGTAAGCAGTGTCTAGGCGAAAACGCCGACGCCATCCTCCGGAATTAGCAGAGATAAAAAACACACAAAAAATCTTAGTTTCTTTCGCAAACGTCAAATGTCGTTAACCTTTTTTCTTTTAGTAGAATAACAGTTTCTCATGTAAATTGTTCGCTAGAGAGCTAGGGTCTAAATTTCTTGCAAAGATGAGTTGATCAGTGGTCGAAGGAATTTAGTAACGCTAAGAATGTGATTAATGTAGAAAGCTACTATTTTATGCTAATTTAAATACTTTAGCATAGCTAATTTGTAGAAAAACCAAAAACAAGTAGTTATTTAGAAATTTTAGGCTAACCAATCAGCTTTTACCAATTTACCCAACCTGACTTAAATGTATCTGAAGAAGTCTCAGAGAAGTATTAGTTAGAAAGAGAGATATAAGCAGAGTAAAGAAGTTAGAAGAAGAACGGCGCTAAATTTTCACCGATATTTCACTCGTTATTCTTCGTCTAATTTACATAAATATGCATTTAGAAACGCCGCCTTTGAGTCCTCTTCACAACATGCGCGTCTGCTCCAAATACTTTGAGGCGATTAATACCTATCGGGGATAACGGTAAATTCGCGTCTTATTTTCATAACGAACAGGTTATGTGAAGCGTGTCAAACTCAAAATAAAGCCTGCTCCCAACAACACTCTAGCCACTTGAACTCAGTTAACCTGCGCAAAATTAGTAAAATATTTACATACCTACTTAAGTAGGAAACTTGAGTATAGTATGGTAATCAGATAAACGCCGATACATATGTAGCCAACAATAAAAACGCTTAGTGGGCGCCGCTAGCAAGCTGGTTGTTGATGTTCTGATGATGATGATTGCCGCTCGAACATGGCTGACCGGCGAATATGTATTAATTAATTATTCCAAGTTATGGTGAGATTGAGTGCCAAATGCGGGCTAAAGACAACGTAGTATAAGATTTTGGTGTTTTTAGAAACTTATGCATTAATTTAAAGACTGTTTTTTGCAATTCTAATAATTTGAAGGCAATAAACTTGAATGGGGTTAGTAGGTGAATCAAAAAGAATCTTTTGATTTTATCTAACTAAGGTAAAAAACTACAAAAGAGAAGCGAAGAAGTGTTGGTTAAAGACTAAAAAGATATTTTTATTGAAGCTTTAAGAGGATATAATAATACTAAATAAATTTTTATATAATATGGTATATATAAAGAAAGTTTAATCATTTAAAATAGTGATGTTTTAGAAATCGCAAATTTCGAGAAATGGAGAAATCATTTTAACTTTAAAATTATGAATCTTTGCGAAGAGGTGAATTTAGTGAAGAGAAAGCTTCAATTCCGAGAAAATTGGTTAATTGGCTTTCGTTAATTTTTCAATCATCTTCGAAAAGAGGATTTCAAAGTATTAACCAAAAAGCCACGATTCATATATATTGCACATATACTTATGTATATATGTATGTAGTTCCCATTTTCATCAAAAAAAACAACAGCATAATGTTTGCACTGTATTTTATTAAATAAATATTTTATCGGTTTTATTGTCGCAATAAATTATAAACTATCAATTAACTTATAATTATTTAATGCCCTAGTTAAATTAGTCTTTCGACCGCCCAACCCCTTACGCAGCCTCCACAGGTTCGTTACTCTTATTCTCCAACACTGGCACATTCGCGGGCAAAGCATCCCCTGCCGACTGCTGTTGCACTTCAACAACCGGTTCAGCTTGTACGCCTTCCGATTTCGTTTGCGGTTGCGCCTCCACAAGTGGGAGCGCCGCCGTATCTTCCTGTTGCGGTTGTGCAGTCACTTCTGGTTCGCTAATGATTTGCACTGGTATCAATTGTTCACCGTTTGCGGGCTGCACTTGGCTGTTGGAGTTCGATTCGCTAGCTTCGGGTAATTCGAGTTCACGTCCGGCTCTGCGGAACGCGTAGCGACCATGCTGTTTCAACAACTCCAGGTAGGGTGAAGCGTTGGAGCCGTAGACATAACGCGATTCGGCAAAAGCGGGTTTCACGTGACGTGTCAGACCTGGCATGTATTCACTTTCCATATTGCGCACAGATTCTGGTGCAACTTCTTCGTCGGAATTTTCTTGGGCACTATCAGCGCTGTTGGGAGCCTTCTCTACGATAGTGCCAGGGCGTATGCGTTGTGGCAGGATGGTATGTGTGGCAGTGTTGTCAGCGCTTGGCTTTACTTGAGACGCAATGATGACGGGCCTGCCAGCAGTGGTTTGAGTTGCCGAGTCGGTAGTGTGACGATCATGTGGTATTTTTGGTGGTTTGAACACATCCATTATGGAAGCTTCAGCTAGGAGAGGCACAGCTTCGGCGGTGATGACTGGTTGCTTCTTACGTTTCAAGCTTTGGTTCTGCATTGTTTGCAGGGCGCTGGCTGGTATGTTGAGAATAAGTGGTTGGGTTTGAATACCTTCGGTTACCGAGTGCAATTGATCGGGTGGTGCGATGCCCAATTGTGACCAAGGGATGGTTATGTATTGGGTGGGTGCATTTTTGCGTTTAACTGGCACACTCAAAGGCGGTTGTGGAAATTTCGTAGCACTTTGTTTAAGTTGTTGCACTTGAGGGTTGATCAATTGGAGATCATCAGCATTCAAAAGTGCAGGCGCCAAGTAGACAGTTTGTCCATTGCGATTTACAAAGAGAGTGGTCGGTTGCCGCCGGTTTTGCTTGTTGCCCGACTGCTTTGTGGACTTACGTACTAAGGCGCCAACCTCTGCGGGTGTACGACCGCCGGTCAGCTGACGTAGCTGGTTTATTATATTTTCCTGGCCGCGTTGAAAAAAATTTGCTTCACTTTGAGAACGTTTGGTTGAGGGACGTCCGTTCTGGCTGCGAAAGTAGAATTTCTGGTCAACATCATCTTCTTCAACCTCTTCGCTTTCAATGGGTTTTGGTACGCGACGCACAATGAAGCGTTGGTTGCCAACATTTAGGCGACGTCGTTGTTGTTGCTGAAGACGGCGTTTGTTGTTGTTTTGCGTACGGCGTACGCTTGATTGTTGCACATTGTCATCTTCTTCTTCAACCTCTACATTTGCATCATCTTCCAGTTCTTCGTCATCGTCATTGTCATGTTCAGCTGATGCTTCATCGTCATCATCCTCTTCTTCATCGGAGAAATCATCAATTACGACTGGACGGCGACGGCGCTTTTGTTGGGGCCGCTTTTGTTGTGGACGACGCACTGGACGAATGTCTTCCAATTCCTCTTCCACATCATCGAGATCTTCTTGGTCACGAATTGGTTTTCGTTTGGTTTGCTGATTTTTGTTGTTTCTACGTTTGTTCTTCTTTTTGTTGACTTGCTCAAACTCAACATCATCGAAATCTTCATCATCCTCTTCATCCGATTCGAAGTTCACATTGTTGTTGTTATGAAAACGTTGCGGGCGATTGTCATTCGTGATTGCAATAAGTGGTCGACGAGTCGAACCTCTGTGCTGTACACGGACCACCACATCAGGACGTTGTGTTGTGGTGGTTGAAGTAGTCGTGCTGGTCGTGGTGGACTCACGTACAGGGGAATCTACCAAACCAGGTAATTGTATGCGATCGGTTAACCAACCACTAACGGACCCAGCCAGATTCGACACTGAAGACGAGACCTGTGAACCCAAGCCTTGACCGGCATTGAAGCCGAACAGTGTCCAGGGTGAAGGTGTCGTTGGCGAAGCGCCATCGGCTTGCTTACCAGCCACATCTTCTTCTGGGGCACGAGGTTTGAAAGCGATCAAAGGATGAATTATAAAGTCTGCGACGGTATGAGGCTGGACATTTTGTGACTGTTCACTTTTCAAGGCGGCTGGTGGACGTTCAGTTGATGTTTTGAGTTCAGTGTCTGTGAATATATATTCTCTTTTTGATGTCCATAATTTCTAATTGAACAGCATAAGTTACTCACCAATAACCGCAAGGTCGGCAACAGGTGACTCAGTGGAATCTTCCATCCGAGCTTCCATTTTCATTTCGGCTGCCATGACGCTCATAACTAGCGCCGAAGCCATTACGGCGAAAATTGTGTACTTGGCGAACATGTTTATTGAGTTGAAGGCTCTATCAGGCCAATCCTCTAAGCTGGTGGATCACCACAAGATAAACACTTTCTACTGCGTTTAAACTCAATAAAGTCAAACTATTTCACTTTTTTGTAAATAAAACAGGTATTCCAATAATCTCACTTGAAAGCCAAGTCTCAACTTCGTAATATCGCCTAACACTTCTTTTGACAATCGCAACTTTTCACCAACTGGTCGAACGCTCGCATCAACATGAGCTTTTTATGTGACGCTCAACAGTGTTGTTGTTGCGGGCACTGTCAGCGCAATTTCGCTGTTGGCGTTGATTCGCAGCTTTCCGTGTGTTTCCGTGTTCGCCAACTTGTTTACAACGTCTTCCCTTAATTATGTTACATAGCGGAGAATTTGCGAGTGGGTACCTCGCTTTTTCCCACATTGTAACGTTGCTAAGAGTGTTCTGTGCTTGATGTGTGTGTGAGTCTGTTAGTTATTTAAGTTGAAGTGGCCTTAACCCTCTGGTGGACATTTATAATCGGATTTTTGAAGGCTGATGTAAAACACAATGTAGAATAATAAGGACGCAAAATATACGACGGAGTAAAGAAATGCTGTTCTGTACTCGTATACTGGTTCTGTAACTAGTTATGGCTAGAAACTTATGAAGTGTATTTGAAATCGGTTAAGAAAAAATCAGATACGGAAGAACTAGCAAAATGAGATGCCAAAATCTATCTTTATCTTACCCCTGAGTTATTCTGTAAACTCATCTGCGGATTCTCTAATGAAATTACTATTATTTCTTTAAAGGAATATTCAAAGTTGCTAAATCTAGACAATGATGAGCACTCAGCTCCGAGAAAAAATATTCAAAAACCTCGTGAAATTGATTGACGAGTTTAATGTTGTCAATTTTATGTCTCTCATATGTTTCTGTGTGTGTCGATGGCTCCGAGATTCGCAATCCGGATCGAGTAAGGGATTGCAGCAAGAAGCAGCTATATATTGGGGAAAAACCATTCGGCCCAGCTAAGCGACCGAAGAGAAAGGTCAACGTTTTAAACCCAAACTTCAGGCTTGATCTGTAGAAACTCTCCGCATCCAGGGCGGCAGGGCAGCCAAAAGGATATCCAAAAAGCACCCATTGACCGGAACAACCAAATGAGTCAAGAGCAGTGGAAATCGGTGGAGCTGATGTTGTTAATTGCGCTCTTAGTAAAAATTAAATGCGGCCAGCGTACGTCTATGCCAACTATCGATGGTGCGGCCTTAAACCTACAAAGCATGTAGGAGGAAGCCGTTCTGGAGGTAGTGGGCACTAGCTGCATACCGACCATTCCAAAAGTGAATCATACGCCGCGCGGTAAAGCCGGAGAATGCACTACGGGTTCTCGAAAGACGAAATTCTGATATGCCGACGAAAGACTAGAGGGTGATCATGATACCTAAATCCGTCATTTTATACAAAAGGTTCGAGAAAATAGCGTAGGTTGTAAGAATTACTCAGAGCTAGATCTCCGGCGACACTTCAAGCATCAAAAATAGTAGAAACAATTAAAGAAAGATTATATACCAAGAGAACCAGGCGGCATTTAAGGAAATAATCTCTTAACGCATTACGGCAGGGAATGTCCTTAGAAGCAGGGAGGCAGTAGAAGTGGTAACTGCCGGAAAGCGACTGCAACTATACTAGGTTCCATGCCTATGTGAGTCATGGGATGACCAAAAATTATAAATAATGACATTTTCGAAAGAGCTTCGAAAACTGCACCACAAATAAGAGGGTTAAGATTTTTCATATAATATTTTGTATTAAATACAGAAGTTAGAAACTGAATTTCTGTATAGCCGTGTCACTCAACTTCCCAAATAAGTAGCCAAAGTGTGTTTAAAATAAGCAAACAAAAATTTGTTGCCTAAAGTGCTTCTTAATTTACATAATATCATTTGTGGAAAATAGAAATTGGATAGTACGCTATTTAATTGGGCCATTAAAATGCTCATACATATATACTTTGCTCAGATATCATTAATTATACAATTGTCCAAAATTAGCTGCGAAAATGATGGATGGTGGGCGGCCAGTTTTCACACTTTGGCGAACTTTGTTGGCATGGAGATGACCGATGGTCGAAAAAATAAAGCATCATTCAAAGTTCTGCTGCCCGCCCAACATGGCAGTTCTATCACAACTGTATACTTAATATATACACCAAATACGAGTATATTAGTTATTCACTAACTTCTAGCAACAATTTCTCCTTCCTCACGAGCTTAACTTTCTTTCATTTGGACTTCCTCTGCAAACTAAACCAGTTGGAAAGTGTTCACTGCGAATTTCAACGAAAGGGAGAGTGCTTAGAGGTGAATTTATTTGACTGCTAAGTGCATGTATGTGTGTGCTACATATGTGCATTTGCATAAGTGTATATTATATATTTGTAGGCCATTTTTTAATCTGCATTACAAATAAGAAAATAAACCATTTAATGAAAGTTAATCTGATCTGATGTTTTGAATTTATTTCCTGTTATGTTGTTTACTTTCACACATGGGAAGAATAATATCATATATACATATGTATATGATTGTAAACTTTAAGGGGGTATTCTGGTCTAGAAGCCTGAATGTCAGGTAATTTTTAAAGTGTCAAAAGGCAATTTATATTTTTACTATCCATTTTTTATTAGTTATTTGTTCATTTTAGAAGAGTACAGAAAAAAATTAAAAACTAAAAAAGGTAAAAAATTTCAAAAAATATGAGCTGACGAAGTGGGGGGTCTCTAAAAATTTCAACGTGACCATACCCATGATTTCAACCCTCCTAGTTATCTGAAACCAAAAACAAACAAGTAAAGAAGGGTTAAGTTCAGGTGTCACCGAACATTTTATACTCTCGCATGATAAAGTGATAATCATTATCCGTCATTGACATATTTTTCAAATACCGTATTTGTGTAAAGTTTTATTCCGCTATCATCATTGGTTCCTAATGTATATATTATACAGAGAATGCATCAGATGGAATTCAAAATAGCGTTATATTGGAAGAAGGCGTGGTTGTAAACCGATTTCACCCATATTTCGCACATGTCATCAGGGTGTTAAGAAAATATTATGTACCGAATTTCATTGAAATCGGTGGAGTAGTTCCTGAGATATGCTTCTTGGTCCATAAGTGGGCGGCGCCACGCCCATTTTCAATTTTTAAAAAAGCCTGGGTGCAGCTTCCTTCTGCCACTTCTTCCGTAAAATTTAGAGCTTCTGACGTTTTTTGTTAGTCGGTTATCGCACTTTTAGTGATTTTCAACATAACCTTTGTATGGGAGGTGGGGGTGGTTATTATACGATTTCTTCCATTTTTGCCTGAAGGAAACGACTTTATAAAGTTTGGTTGACATAGCTTTAGTAGTTTCCGAGATATGTACAAAAAACTTAGTAGGGGGCGGAGCTACGCCCACTTTTCCAAAATAATTACGTCCAAATATGCCCATCCTTAATGCGATCCTTTGTGCCGAATTTCACTTTATTATCTTTATTTATGGCTTAGTTATGACACTTTATAGGTTTTCGGTTTTTGCTATTTTGTGGCCGTGGCAGTGGGCCGATTTTGCCCATCTTCGAACTTAACCTTCTTATGGAGCCAAGAAATACGTGCACCAAGTTTCATCATGATATCTCAATTTTTACTCAAGTTACAGCTTGCACGGACGGACGGACAGACAGACGGACGGACGGACAGACAGACATCCGGATTTCAACTCCACTCGTCACCCTGATCACTTTGGTATATATAACCCTAGATCTAACTCTTTTAGTTTTAGGACTTACAAACAACCGTTATGTGAACAAAACTATAATACTCTCCTTAGCAATTTTGTTGCGAGAGTATAAAAAGATTGTTAATCTAGAATAATGTTACAATGGCCGGAACTACGGAAAATTGGGGGAAAAAAATGGCGACTGCCTGAAAAAAAAGTTTTTTTGGATCACTTTTTTTGACTATTTCGAATTTTTTAAAAATAATAAAAAGAAAAATTTGGGGATGGGGCTAGTTCCAACCATAGACAAGCCTATAAAGAAGGCTCTATAAAATTTTCAAGTAAATCGGTCCAGTAGAACCTGAGAAATCGTGGGTATCGTTCCGAAAAAGTCAGTTTTGAGAAAAACGCGTTTAAAGTTTCGCGTAAAGTCTTTTGTTCGATTAGTTCCGGCCGAACCAGTTTGGATGCCGGGTCAGAAAAACGCCTATATCTCCGAAAATAATTTAAATTTTGAAAAATCCTCTTGTTCGCATATTGTTGAATAGTTTAACTTTGAAAATTTAAAAAATAGATTTTTTTAAATTTCTAGACCAGAATACCCCCTTAACACTATGCGACAAAGTATGCGAAATTACAAAATTGAAAGCCGTACACATATTTTACCAGCAGTGACTTTATGCTAAAATATCAGTTTGTACCTTAGTCGAATTGGTAGAACAGTGGTCTGGATGAGTGTAATCGGAACGTTGCCATGCCTACAAAACGCTATTAATTGTAATCGTACAAAGAGCCAACTAAGCTCCAAATTAAGCTAAAAACTTCAACAAATTGCATTAAGTAGGGGCACCTGTGGTTTGAAAATTTTAAATACGCCAAAAACGCTAGATTTCACACTCTATGTATATGGAGCAAATTGGACACATCCACCGATTATAACCATATTCAGAACATAATACTATCCTGAAAATGTTATATTACGGATTGAAAAAATAATAATTTGGATAAAACCACGCCTATTTCTCATAGCATATTTTCCTGATAATGGTATATCGAATTGAGTAGAATCGGTCAAAATTTTATCTTCTTTATACCTAATATAAAGATTTTCGAAAATCCAGTTGCCTATATATAGCATGTATGGGTTAATAACTATTGGCATATAACTATATAACTAATATAACGATTTTCAAACATCCGGTTGACCTTACGGCTTGTGCATTTGGCAGTATGTGAGGAATCTTATTGGAACCCAGAAAGCATATTTTCTGGCAAAGATATGTTGTATTGTCAAAAATGGATAAAATTGTCTAAATTCGGATAGTAGCTCCCGAATACCAAATATAAGAATTCAATTTCGGGTTGATTTATATATGTAGTTATCGGTTAATGCATAAACATAAAAGGCATATTAAGAAAATTATGCAACTCACACACAACTGTATCGTAAAGTGTAACATTTTTGTTGTTTTACACGCCTACAACGTTTTGAAATACGAACGCTATTTGTGTTGTTTACGGTAACTTAAAATATTCTTCCCGACCAGAAAATGGAATTTAATTACTCTCTTATATAGAATACTTATTTTTTATAACTTTCTACGTAGATTAACTCATCAAGAGTGCACAAATAAATTAACTATTTTTTTGACTTTTTGAGGACCAATGTTTATCGATGGTACGGTAAATTCAATCGTCGTAGATAAATCCAAATCGAATTTCGGAAAGGTCTGCAAAAGCATTTGTTGTTACGGAACTATTGATGCTGTGCGTAAACCGATATTAAAAGATCGTCATGTGACAACTATGGGCATTAATGGAACATACATTCAATATTGCGTGAATATTTGACTGTAACAAAAATTTGTTCACGTTGGTTCCCATACAATTTGTTTCAAAAAAGACTCGGGCCGATTATTCGAGAGTAATGTTAACAAAATACGAGAGCGGTGCTTCGAAACACGTCTATGACATTGTGACAGATGATGAATCGTGGATTTACGCGTATGAGCCCGAAAGTAAAGAGCGGTTGACTGTATGGATGTTTCAAGATAAACCGAGTACAATAAAAGTGGTTCGACAACGAAGCACTTCCAATGGCTTCCTGTTTTTTTTTTCGGAAAAACTGAACGTGTCGCAATCTGGCCAATAGATAACGCAGAACAATAAACACTGAGGGATGCACTACATTTTTTGTGTCAGTTGTCTTTAAAGAAATAGGGAAACCAAAAGGAACGCTCTCCACAATGCCAATGCTAGCTCTCACACATCGTCTGAAACATTTGACGAGTCATTCTTCGCATAGTGATGACAAGGCTCCGAATGGTTTCTTTTTATGGACGTACAGAAAAAATAAACTAGAGGTTAATGTTTGTCGACACCCGAAAAAGCGGTTGATGCGTTCAGAAGGCATGTTTTGGAGATACCTCAATCAATTGCTTCGAGGATTGCTTTAAATGCATGCAAAAGGGTGAAGATTTTAATGGAGGGTTTTTGGGAAAACAATAAAGCCATTTTCGTTGATTAATACTCGTTATTGTTCTCGAATCCCGAAATATAAAGGGCAAGTATACTTTAGTAATGGAGTAAGGTTAGTCCAATGAGTCTAGGTCTCCCCATAGACACAATAAACACGATCCCATGCTATATATGTATAATATAATAAACTTTTGCAACATCTTACTACAGAGCATAATAGTTTTGGTTACCTAAGGGTTGTTTTATCACACAAAACTAATCGAGATAGACATGGTATTATATAAATATAATTGAACAGAATGAAGAAAAGAATTCGATCCGAGTGACTGTCAGCCCGTGCAAGCGGTAACTTGAGTAATAATTGACATATTTTATTAAAACTTCGTGAACGGGGTTCCTGGAAAAAAATGAGGACGAGTTCGTAGATGGACGAAATCGGACCACTGCCATTCCCACGAAAGAATGAAAGGCAATTACTAAGCACTTAAAATATAGAATTGCAATTTGTCAGAGTGGATCGCAGTAGCGAGAGGCACCTGTGGGTAAACAATTTTGAAACAATGGACGTAACTTCGCCCTGTTCTTGTTTCAATGGACCTTTCTCCTAAACCTCTAAAACTACAATAACCAAATTTACTCACTACCAATTCTATTTGTCAAGTATATGTTTATGTATATGTAAAATATATCCAGGTGTCTTTGTAGTCATTTTTTTGCATTGTGTTGAAAGAATCAAATTTTGCACCGAAAAGTGATGATTTGCGGAAAGGATTAATTTTTTGTTTCCATTTGAAGAAAGTGCCGCAGAGACGCATCGAATGCTTGTCGAGGCATATGGTGATCATGCTCTATCAGACAACATATAAAACATGGTTTCAACGGTTCAGAGATAATGATTTTGATGTGAGAAATGAAAAACGCCAAACTGCAAGCAATACTGGATGAAGATGATATTTCGAGTCAAAAGCAAATGGCAACATGCTATTTATTGCACCACAAACAATTTCGGACCGCAGCTATGGGCAAGATCCAAAGATGCGGAAAGTGGGTGCCACATTAATTGAATGAAAGACAAATGGAAATCCGAAAAAAAAACATATGAAATGCTGCTTTAAAGACACGAAAGATAATCAGGTTTGCATCGAATTGTCACTGACAAAGAAAAATGGATTATCTGAAACGGAGAAAACCATGGGTTAATCCACATCAAAAAACCTGCAAAAACAGATCGATAGCAATGCTCTGTGTTTGGTGTGTACCCGAAAGGTTTGGTATATCATAAGCTTCCAAAGCCTGGTGAAACTGTCGCTACAGACAACAAATGATCAATTTGAATCATGCATTGATCGAAAAACGACCAGAATGGACTAGAAGACACGGCAAAGTAATTTTGTTACGCGATAATGTACCTGCACACAAAGGAAAATCGGTTCAAGATACAGTCAAAGTACGAAGATAGTCAAAATGTGTAAAAAGCAATTGTCAATACTTGAATATCTTTTTTTACTTGTTGCCATTAAAAATTAGTATTTAAGTTTCACAAAAAACGTTTATTTAATACCAGTACAACGTACTTTTTGATTTTCATACCCTGCAGAGGGTATATAAAGTTTGCCTCGAAATTCGGAACACACAGAAGGAATCGTCAGAGACCTTTTACTATGCATATAAATATCCAAAAATGGTCAGCGTGACGAGCGGAATCGATTTAGACATATCCCTCTCTGTGTATACAAAAAAAGGTCAATTTAAAGTCACGAAAAGTTCTTCAAGAGTGTTACATGGTGATTTTTGTCGTCGCTTTCACTACCTTGTGACTCGGTGCATTGTCTCGGTAAACAGCACTTTCTTGATCTCCAAATGCCGCTGATTTCATACAACAAACGGTTCCTTTTCCTAGGTAGTCAATAAAAATTATTCCATGCGCATCCCAAGAAAAAAACGTCATAACCTTTTTAGCCGACTGTTGCGATATCCACGCTTTAGAACGGGTTTATCGTGTGCAGTCCGCTCGGATGATTGTCGATTGGACTTCGAAGTGAAACAATGGGTTCATGTTTCATCCATTGTCACATATCGACGCTTGAACAACTCCACTGCTCCGAATCATCAACTCCTTGTTGGTTTTGTTCAAAATTAGGCGCACGCGGCACAGAGCTGTCTCATACCCTAATATTCGTGAAGATACAATGTAAACATTCAGTTGATATCTTTAGAGTGCCTGCTATATCGAACAGTTTTACTTTACAGTCATCCAAATTTATTCTGTGGACTCTTTTGATGTTTTCGTCGGTAACAACCTCTTTTGGGCATCCAATACATTGTGTTCATTTCACCATGTCTACCTAAACTTAGCATATCAAGCCTTGATGATTGATTTCCTTGGGCAGTGTCCAAACTCTCCTCATCAAGTCAAGTTTCCGCTTCAACTGTATTTTCCCCCTTCAAAACGCAGTATTTTATCAATAATAAGTTATTAGCATATAGCTGCCATACAAACCGAACGATCAAACTCAAGTCCTCGCATGGAAAACTTTTTTCTATGTGCAATCTCCGAAAAAATTCTTCAGATCGAAACCATATCATTTAGTTACCATGCAAACCTACCGTTTAAAGTTAAGTTCTTATAAGGAAAACTTGAACGGCTGAAGTTAATGCTTTTTCTTGTTTTTATTTTTTTTATTTTATTTTATAATTTTCTATCAATACTGATTGAGTATTCGCATGCTTTTGCAAATCACGAAATCTCTTTCCGTTCAACGCAGATAATATGCAACTATGTTGGGTGCTAATTAAAGATTTGGCCGAAAGCGCGACCGAAATAAAACTTTTGCCAAACTAACTATTTTTTGACGTGTTAATGACTTAATAATTGACTTCACCGGAGGGTGACGAGCTCCAACGAGTCGCATAAGTGTGAAAGTGGCGCTCTGTTACGCACCCACGAGGTGCCGGTCTGGGGGCAGCTTCGTGCTGAGCTAGCTAGCTGAAAAAGTCACTTGGTGATGTGAACTTGTGACATTGAAGAATTGTTGATTTGTTCAGCCCTGTAGCTGATTTATGCGCATCACTAGCCTGAATAGTGCTTACTACCATGAACACTTAGCGGTAAAATCAAGCAATCTTTGTTTGACTTTTGGTATAATTAATTATATGAACATATGCTTATGGGTGTATTCAGATGTGTATAAATTAAGCGGTGCTTCTCTTCAGAAACGAAAAAGATACGAAAATCACACAAAATTCTATGGCTTAACTAATTTTAATGCGAATTTCTCTTATTTTAGGTCAATAATTTATTCTTGTAGTATAATTTTTAATTAAGTGGTATTTTCCACGTTTCTCTTGTAAAAAGTTAATTTCATGTGTTTTATGTATTTGAGTCAACGCTTGACCCAATTACGTATCGTCTATGGTTTGTTCGCTTTTATCGCATATAATCGCTTGTGCATATGTTTACAAACATACATATATGTTACATATGTATGTATGTATATAAATATGTATGTGTTCTTATATTATTTATTGGCGACAATATGTTGACTTTCACAACTGCAACTTTCATGCCCAGCTACCTAGCAGAAGTAGCCACTGTTGCCATTTGTGCTTGGCGAAAAATGTATGTATGTAAGTGGCAACTCCCGATAACAGCCACTTTTACGCTGTTGAAACGCAAAATATGCGTTTCCGCTAGTTTCGTCTGCTGTTGCAGGGCCAACTGTCTCATTAAAGCTGGTCAACGACTTAAGCTGGAGCGCCAGCCAACACCTAGATTTGGCAAGTGCCATTCTTTACTGCACAACGGTACAAGGTGTTTTGTTTCACAGCATTGCTTTTGTCATTTTAAGCGCGCATTTTGCATATTTTTCCACCGACACATAAATCAACACAATTTTGCGTATAAAAATTAGCATTTCCCTAATTTCTTTCAGCATTCTCGCATTTGATAGCTTGATATGTAGATTCTTATATGTCTGTATGTAAGGCATCGCCTTAGAAATTTCATGTCTAATTATTAATATTTCTGTTGCTCTGTTGTTGCTTTGCAACTGAAACTATCAGCGGAACACACACATACATACGTAAAACTAAACGACTCAACAGAACTGTGAAGCCCCAACTGTAGATTTACAGACAGACAGTTTAGCTGGCAAATAAATGCTTTCTTTTGCATTTTGTTATTTTATTTAGTTTTCTTCTTTATAACTGGCGTCTTTATAGCTCTCTACGAGTATATATTATATTAGTTAATGTTTTAAATGACCATTTCATCTGTCTGCAATAGATTTCAGAACAATTTGCCAGACAGTAACAAATATCTCTTTGCTTTATATTTATTTTATTTTTTTCCGCTTTGATTCTGATTTGCCCATATAAAAAGTCTATGGGTATTGGTGTCTCTAAGCATTTAGTAGTCGCGCTTTAAGGAAGAAACATAACAAACAACGCTTTCTTGTCAAGTCTTTAATTAGTGACTAAAAAATTCGAATAACGAAAAAATGAACCCAAAATCAGTTTTGAGCATTGCTTTTCTTGTGTTGGCGTTGGTCTGCCTTGTGCAAGGTAAGTCGTAAATACAGTGGAGAAGAAGAGTATACTTGGAGAAAGTTCAGTTTACTAAATTTGTAATTTTATTCACGCGCCTATTTATGGAATTTTGTTTTACTGAATACTGTTACTTCTGTGTATTATGGATCGAAATGTTAATATCATGCAAATTTTAAGCCGAAATTGTCGAAAAGCCTAAATAGGGCCTATTATTTTGATAGCTTTCTTGATGTTCTGAATGTGATTCAAAGTGAATTTGATGAAAAATATTTCATTTGAATAAACATCAATAAATTGGCGGCCTAAAATTTGTGGAAAATAGTAAAACTCTGTATTGTTGTTGTTTAAGGAAAAGAAAATAAAAAGTACATAAACAGCGGCAACATCGAAGCTCTCTTCATAGGCACATTTTTTATAACAACTAAACTAACTAAATCTAATAACGTAAGAATTGGTCAAATGAATCTTCATCTTATTTTGACTTTGACCGTTTATATGACAGTAGCATGATCTCAAGAATTCATTCGGATAAATACTCGTATTGCTTTGGACAATAATCTGCGCCAAATTTTGTGAAGAATTCTTGACAAATAAAAAAGCTTGCTCTATCAGAACTATTTTTTGATCGGCCAGTTTGTAGGGCAGCTATATGCTATAGTATATTGCAACTACTTTAGTAGAAAAAGATGTGTAGCAATTTTTAGATTGATATCTCAAAAACGAAGGCATGACTTCGGACAAATTTTAATCCTTTCGTTTACAACTTTCATTGTTATGATTACTCAGACCCAGTTGCTTAGAGAAATAATAAATGAAGCAAAAACGGTTTGGGGTATCAATGAAATTCTTTATTGATGTAAAAGTACATACGGTGCCATCATGTGTGGAACTCGA
This sequence comes from Bactrocera tryoni, assembly GCF_016617805.1. Classification (NCBI taxonomy): domain Eukaryota; kingdom Metazoa; phylum Arthropoda; class Insecta; order Diptera; family Tephritidae; genus Bactrocera; species Bactrocera tryoni. The sequence goes on from NC_052502.1 coordinate 46,699,304, forward strand.
CTTAATGTGCATGAACAACGCGGCCAGCCGTTGAACCCAACTTTCGACGGTTTTCAAGCATAAATCGGTCGTACGAAGTTCATCAATCGTAGCTGGCTAGTTGGTATGGACCACAGACTTGATGTAGTCTCAAGTTTAACGACGTCAAATTGCACGAACGAGGCGGCCAATTGACTGAGTAATTTCGTGAAATATCACGTTTACCAAACTTGGTTTTCAATAAATCGTTCTGTTGGAACCACATATTGTCCAAGTCCATATCATCCAATTCGGGCCATATATATATATATATTCGGTTATCATTGAGTGGTAGCTATTCCTATTTACAGTAACGTGCTGGTTTTCATGATCACGGAAGTAGTACGGCCCATAAACCGCACCAAACCGTATTTTTTTCGGAATGCAATGGTGACTCATGGTGTACGTGTGGACTGATGCCTGACCAGTAACACTTATTTTGCATATTGACGAAGCCATTTAGCCAGAAATGAGCCTCATCACTGAAGATGATCTTCCTATGAAAATCCGGATTATTTTCACAGAGATTCCTAACGCTTGAGAACGACGTGTGAGGGACTGACTTGGGTCTTCCTCAATTGATGCGCTAGCGGTAACAATATTCTCGACACTAAGGGCACGTCTTTATCTCACTGGCACGGAAACATTTTGTACTGTGACTGTGAATTCAAATTTTTCCACTAGACGCTAAATTTTTTAGCCGACAGGACGGTTATGAGACCATAAATTGGACGTGGCGTTCTTAAAGTTGAGACCACTGACTCCGGATTTCGGAATTAAATTTTGATAATTTCGACTTGTTGGACCTTTCAATATGAAATTGTAAACTTTACTGAAGAGAAATGTCGGAAGAGCGGAAAAAAATGATGTCGTTTGCTGTCCCTGAATTCTATAGAATTAGATAAACTTCCACTGCAATATTTGGGAATTCGAAGGTATTCGGACAGACTATTGAGTCTTAAGCCGATTCCGAACGGCTGCTGTAATTCATGATAGGGTTCCAGTGACTAAAATATACTTGAAGGATTATCGTTGCTTGCCAAGCAGCACAAGGTTAATACAATTTATATAATGTCGAATTCAGAGCCCGTTAAGTGGTACAGCGAACGTCTCATAACTTTAACACTATGGCGCAGATAATATCAGGAGCAAAAACTGAAACTTTCATAAATACAAAAAACTCTTTAATCTTATAAAACTCTCTCTTTAAAATGATAAGCCATACTAGCTCTGTAAAATTCTCAAGCACTCAAAATTTTAATCATCTCATTTTCTTCTTCGCCCATATAGCCCGCCATGTTCCACGCCACCAAAGCCGATACGTGCAAGTGAACGGTGATGAGGATGATGACTACTCGTCTGATGAAAGTAATGTTGCCGGCCGTCACCCACATCCAAATACACAGCGCGCACTTTCGCACGCACAGGCACGTGTCTTCCCCGGCGCCGTGGCCATCAAGAAGTTGGTGTTGTTGAAATTCAAGAAAATCGTACCAATCTCTTTGATTTTGTTGAGATCAAGTGATGAAAATGAAGGCGAATTAGTGCCCGTGTATCCAACATCTGAAATTCCAGCCAACGTACAATTCATTCCCACGCCAAACGGTATCTCGGGACATCCCGATGTACAAGCCATTGCTATACCCAACGAATTGCATCAACAACTCGAACTGAACGGTCTAGCCAATTTGGAGAGTATCGAAGGCCTGCTCAATCAAGCACAAGAGGGTGATGTTGAAGCCGATGCTGAAGATAAACCAGTTGCTGTTGTTAATGAAGAGCCCAACCCAGAGGATGAACCTTTGAATGTGGCCGAAGAGGATGTCGATCAATTGTTGGAAAATCTGTCCGTGGATAAGACCAAAATTGCAACAGCGGACGTACAGTCAGTGCGTCGCTTGGCAGCCGATGACCTTGCACGCCCGAGCCTTGTGCGTGCCTCGCAATTCCAAACGGGTGTCGAAGAGATTCCCTTGTTCCTCTACGCAGCCAAAGACACACCACAAGTAGTGCATTCCGTTCGCAAGGGTGGACGTAAACATGTGAAGCAATCAGCACGTCGCTACCACCAATGAGCGGTATTTGAGGATTTTAAGAGGCCATGGTTCATATTAGACGATTAGACTGAATATACATATGTACAAGAGTGTGTGTATATCAAACAAAATAAATAAATTAAAATATATCTGAGGATTTTTCGGTATTTATTTCCTAAGGAGATTTGGTAATTTACAAGAGTTCCTATTATTTAAATTTTTGCATATTTTGCACGTTTCCTTGCTAAGACTTATACACCTCTGTGTATGTGTAGATGCAATGACTTAATGTGTTCACGACTTATCAGCAACTTGCCGTTGCTTTCCCATTGTTTTGCTCTGCGCTGTTGAGCTTATGTAGCCGAGAAGAGTAGCTTTTTGTTTCATTGCGCCTTTTTCACGCGGTGTTACTTCAGCTTTACTTGCTCTACTTGCAGTAATCTGTTCAATCCGCACACAACAATGGCGCTTAAATGACTGATATCGCACACTTTGCATACATTCCACGCATTCGCAGCACTTTCCCGCTTCTTTGATGGCCTTGGCTATGACTTTGCTTGGCGTCAACTCGGTGATAAGAAGTTTGTACACATTGGCGTTCTTGTTCGCGATTTTCTGTCGGAGTGTAAGCATTTCAATGGAAAGTGACCATATGGCTTATGCTGTGGGAATTTTTTCGCGTTCGAGTCTTTGCTATTGCACTACTTTTCATGTTTCTCTTCTTTTCTTTTCTATACTTAGTTTACTGAACAATTCTTCTTTTTGTTTCAAGGAAAGTGGTTAATAGAATTTGAGGCGTTCCAGAACCTGCCAGCCAATTGAAAGCAACCGGTAACTATCGAGCCGACAGCTTTCATATGCTACCAATATTTAATGAAGAATATAATCCACGCGGCCTTTTGAGATAGTACTATCTTAGTCACCTTCAATCGGCTGTCGGTCAACCAGAGATCTCAGATTTTTGTCACTTTACCAGTTGGGCGTAGCCGTTTTCGGAGCACCTTGAAGTGGTTCATCAGTGCGGACCATTTAAAAACTCGTTAAGTCAATTTCTTACGATCACCATCGAAGAAGAAGTGTCATTGTATGCGGTACTTCAACGCTATTTTATTCAATGTGTGCCTTCCAAAAATAGGAATCGTAACACAGACTCTTGGGCCCGAAGAGGTCCGTATTTTTCCAAAAATTATGTGAATTGTTGAGATTACCGAAAAAGGAACGCCCAGCAAAACAATTGAAGCTTTAATTTGCAAAATATTGGAATATTGCCGTGGACAGGGCTACAACAACGGTAGTAATATTAACAGTAAATATGAAAGCGCATAATATAGCATCCAACATAAAAATAATATGTAATATTACCCTTGGTATGCAGTTCTTCCACCCTGTGGTGCCCTCGCGCTGAATTTTATTGGAGTCGATTCGTTCGAATGGTGTCGTCCAAAAATGTTTCGATATTTTCAGTGGCTTGAAAAATTCTAAAATCCATAATATCCAAAATATCTTTAGGGATTGATAATCACTTTGAAAGAAGTTAAAAAACACATCCTTACGGAAGAAATTCGTTGAGACTATGATGGAATTTTGAAATATATGAGCAAATTTGGCCTTCATAAATATTAGTAAGAAACGGGGAGAGCGTTTGAACTAATATCTAAAAGTGCTCGAAGAAAGATATCAATATTGATGGGATGACGATGGCAAATTATTGCTGGTCCTTAAGGGGGTATTCTAGTCTAGAAATTTAAAAAAAATATAATTTTTTTTTTATTTTCAAAGTTTAACTATTCAAGAATATGTGTACAAGAGGATTTTTCAAAATTGAAATTATTTTGGGAGATATAGGCATTTTTCTGACCCGGCGTCCAAACTGGTTCGGCCGGAACTAATCGAACAAAAGACTTTACGCGAAACTTTAAACGCGTTTTTCTCAAAACCGACTTTTTCGAAACGATACCCACGATTTCTCAGGTTCTACTGGACCGATTTACTTGAAAATTTTATAGAGCCTTCTTTATAGGCTTGTCTATGGTTGGAACTAGCCCCATCCCCAAATTTTTCTTTTTATTATTTTTAAAAAATTCGAAATAGTCAAAAAAAGTGATCCAAAAAAACTTTTTTTTCAGGCAGTCGCCATTTTGTGAAAAAAATTTGTTCCCACTTTTCCGTTGTTGCGACATTATTCTAGATTAATAATCTTTTTTTTTGATTTCAGATAACTAGGAGGGTTGAAATCATGGGTATGATCACGTGGAAATTTTTAGAGACCCCCCACTTCGTCAGCTCAAAATTTTTGAAATTTTTTACTTTTTTTAGTTTTTAATTTTTTCTGTACTCTTCTAAAATTTACAAATAACTAATAAAAAAATGGATACTAAAAATATTTACTGCCTTTTTTTTAAGACACTTTAAAAATTACCTACCTAAAATGCATGCTTCTAGACCAGAATACTCCTTAAAGAAGGGATTTTCAACTGACTTTTCCATTGACCTGTTAGTATAAGTTAATCAATGAAAGAAACTTAGTGCTTTAAGATATCAATGCCAGCATCTACGCTGGAATTTAGAAATATAGAAAGCTTTCTTATGGATTTGCAATTGCTGGAAAAAAAAAATTAGAGCATGTCGGGACGAACAAACTGAAAACGATTTACATGAGTAAGTGGATGAAAGTTGCAGTAAAGGAGAATTTGAGTACAAAAGAAATCGTTTAGAATCTGATAAGTAGTAAAATGAAGCTTTTCAGCACAAACACATTTACTATGTGAATTTTACTCCATACAACTTATTGAATGCCGCTAATGATAGAAATATAGTAAGATTTTTTCCAAATATTTGCACCGCTTTGAGAATATTTTGCACTTTAACTGTTTCTGTTTCAAGTGGAGAACATTCGTTTAGTGCTTTAGCAAGGATCAACAATTTTTATTGAGCATGCTCGGTTCAGGGTAATAACGGGTTTTTCAATAGGGACGCTACAAAAGTAGACCGATAGAGACAGCAAACGACGTCATGTTTTTCCCGTTCTATTGACACTTTTCTTCAGTAAAGTTTGTTATTTTATAATGGTAAGATATACGATCCAACAATGAGTCGAAATTATTAAAATATTCTACAGAAATTCGGAGTGATTTTATGATCGTCATAATCATCCTATCATATCAACAATTGTGCGTCTAGTGAAAAAATTTGAGTCCACAGTTCCCGTGCCGGTGGGACAAAAAACTATCCGTAGTGTCGAGAATATTGCTGCCGCTAGCGCATCAATTAAAGAAGACCCAAATCAGTCTCTCACACGTTTTTCGCACGCGTTGGACATCTCTGTGACATCGTTGTGGCAAATTTTGCGAAAAGATTTTGGCCTACATCCTTACAAAATCGAATAGACGCAAGAACTGAAGCCACTTGACCACCTGAATCGTCGTATGTTCGTGAATTGGTCTGAGCAACAATTTGAAAATGACCTGGATTTTCACCGAAAATCATCTTCAGCGATGAGCCTCATTTGTGGCTAAATAGCTTCTTCAATATGCAGAATATACATTATTGGTGAGGCAGCAATCCACACCTACTCCATGAGTCACCATTGCATCCAGAAAAAATTACGGTTTGGTGCGGTTTATGGCGTCATTGGGCCGTACTTCTTCCTTGCTGATAAAGACCGGCACGTTACTGTGAATGGAAATCGCTACCACTCAATGATAACCGAATATTGTTGGCCCGATCGGATGATACGGACTTGGACAATGTGGTTCCGACAGGACGGCGCCAAAATCACACAGCGAATGTCAAAATTTATTGAAAACCAAGTTTGGTGAACGTGTTATCTCACGACTTGTCCTAGTCAATTGGCGCCACGGTCGTGCGCTTTGTCGTCGTTAGACTATTTCCTGTGGGGCTACGTCAAGTCAATGGTCTATGCCAACGAGCCAGCGACACTTGATGAACTTTGTACAAATATCGACCGTGAAATTGTAGCAGTATCGGCCGATTTACGCTTGAAAACCGTCGAAAATAGGGTTCAGCGGCTAGACACAGTTATTTAGACAGCTGCACGACTACATAACTCTGTCCATAAAAGCGTGTGTATTTCAATATTTGACAGCTGTCGCTAGAAGTCTGTCGCCTCCTTTATGTTTTCAGCATCGTCCATGACGTGGATATGTGGCATGTGACAGTTTTTGACCCGATATCACTCCGGACTCATTCCAGTTCCGTAAACCAGTTTGATAAAATAAGGACCGTCCGCCAATAAAAATATTATTTTTATATAATACAAAATTTCTCATTAACGCTTTATGAACTCACGAGCCTTCGACTTGTACTTTCTTTGATTGATAGCCTTCGGGCTCACTGCTTACATTTCAGTAATTTCCAGTTTCAGGGAATAATCGGTACACTTATAACAACTTTTTATTAGTTAAGGACTTAATATAATATCTTAAAAAAGCTACTAAAACATTAACTTTTAAAGTTATCCAAATATTGACGTCTGTGGTACAGAGAGGGAAAATTGTCCTCCACCTAGATTACCTAAATTACCACCGAGATATAAACCGCCTGGATTACTACCAATAAAACCACCGCCACCAAAAAGTCCACCGCTCCCGAAAAGTCCACCGCCTCTTCTTATTACACCACTGCCACCATAATAGCCACAAGGTGGTGGGCCGAAGTAGCCGTAGCTGCAGGCGCTGCAACAGCTGATCGGCGGTCTGGGTGGGTACATCGGTGGCTGCGGCGGTGGTGGCATGGGGATAGGTGGCATTACGGGAGGTTGTGGACGCGGCATCGGATATTGACAGCAAACAGGTGGGTCGGGGTTAACAACAACTATACAACAACGATTCTGACTGTATGCTTCAATAGTACAAGGATTGACGCAAGGTGACGACGTAAGGCTATTGATAAAGTCGCTGATGAGTCCAAATGTGCGCGCATTTCGCTGAGACGGATCGAACTTCTCGAACTGTTCAGTGCTCGAATTTTTAGCCGCAACACCATACTGGGGATAAGAGTAGTTAGCTGGCAACTGCCTCGGCATTTGTCCTTGCATTTGTGGCACTCTATTGTAATTGCTATAGTAGTAGGGGTAGCTATTCGGTTGTCTGGTATTAAATTGTGTTGGCAACTGAGCTGCTTGTTGTTGTTGTGGTGGTGGTATGTTATTGTAGTTAATATTATTGTTGTTGGTATTGTAGTTGTTTGGCTTTCGCAAGTCCGTGACTTCAGTAGCCAGACGTTGTTGTTGTCTTTGCATATGCTGCATTTGTTGCCGCTGCTGTGATGTGTAAAGCATTTGCTGCGTTGGTTGTTGTTGGTCTCTTTGTTGCTGATATTGCTGTTGGCTTTGCCACTGCTCCAATGGTATTTGTTGGGTTGTATTCACGTTGAATGGCCAGCGGAGAACCATGTCTGTAATACATGTAGGTACAGAAAAAGTTAGCTCCTAAAAGTATGTTACATGTGCCTTCAAACTAGTGCGTGATTTAGGTGGAGCCTGTGTGTAGACTACTAGTTGTGCATTTCAGCTTTACTCCGCGGAGCTCCGTTTCTCTTCAAAATAAGCATTCACAATAGATATGGAAAAATTGAAGATTCACGGAACTTGATGTAAGAGTACTCATTTTAATTTTTGTTATAATGAAAAAAATAACTCGACTTTTAGGACGACTTAAAACAAAGCGCAAACTCTCTTTCGATTGATTAATAATTTTTAAAATTACAGTTTTGTAAAAATCCAAATTATATATCAAAAAAAAGGAAGCTTGTTTGAGCATGTTTCCATAAAATCGTCAATTTTATAAGAATCTATTGAAGGGTTATTTGGGAATTTCAGGTTTACGAGTGCCAATGCGGTATCCGATGGAATAAGAGGAGAAGCTTCTAATCACAATCCGTCTCAGACACCGGAACTTCAAATATATTCAAGAATTTCTTTTAGTAGTTTGTGATCGATTTACGCAATATTGCAATAATAATTTGTACTAAAAAAATGTCAGGCGGTTTTGTGATTGCTGACAAGACTGAGTTTATTTGAATACGCGTCAAAGAAGAATTCAAATTTTGTTTACTGAATAAGGGCAGGCCAAGCGGCTACACATTTCTTAGAAGTCAATAATAAGAAAGTTTGGTTTCGTCAAATCAGCCAGGCTTAACTATTAGGTTGATGAGTTTGGCAGAGAATAATTTAGTATGAGCTGCTCCCCTAAATAAAACTTCTCAGTTTGTAACTGTATAGCAAACTAATGTCTGGCCTGAAGTAAACAATCGCACAGAAATGGCCCGCCTCAAAAGAGAGTTATAAAAATGGTCTGTCCCAGTTTTTTGCCAACCAAAATTTAGATCCGCTCAAAGACTTTCAAGTCGACAACATTTTCAAATTATTTTGAATACATCAGATTTAAAGAAATCACTGGCGAAATTAATGATCTCAAACCCAAATTCATTGTTTGAATTATAAATCAAATAGAAATCTACGCATCGGCGTGAATCAAGAATGTTAAAATGTGGGTGATCCTTTTATTCTCATTAAAAGGCAATACCATATATTGTGTCTACACCAAAACAATAACAAAAACCATAGAAATAGTCAATACCACTAACGAAAACACAAACAAATATTATAAATAAATTTATTCGTATTATAATGAAATTTCAGCAAAAATGAAATAATAACGTCAACATTTAACATGCTCTTCCATTCCCTCTAAACCCTTACTTTTTCATCGACCCCAACCCCAACCACCAAAGGCATTGCTATTGGCTTGTGCTCCACCGAAGTTACCAAAGCCGTTGCCATTGCCAAAGCCGTTACCGCCGAAACCACCGAAGTTGTTACCGCCGAAACCGTTATTGCCGAAACCGTTACCATCGGAGTAGGGATTGTACGCACCAGCATTGGCATTTGCGTCCGTAAACGCACCATTGTTGCCGTCGCCAGCGGACGAAGATGATGAAGCCGATGCCGATGCGTCGGCATTACCGCCACCTTGACTGGTAGCCGTTGCACTGCTCGATGCCGAATTACTCACAAATCCATTAGGTCCACGCTCAGACTTAACATTGGAGTTTGTAGATGCGCCGGCATTTTGACCACTCGTGCCCTGGAAGATGGACTGACCGCTCGAATCAGCTGTGACACTTTCAGAGTTACCATTGCGCATAACATCCGTCTTAGTGTTGGTCGTACTGCTCGATGTGCCATAAGGATTGTTATTTGTCGATTGTGATGTACCGTGCGAACTTATGTCTTCGCCATCCTTGTTGTACGTGTGTGTGGTGCCAGCATTCGCTGAGGACGCCTGCTGTTGGTTCTTATCGTAGTTGAGTGACTGACTCTGTGCATCGTTCGTGCTCGAACCGCCATCCTTAGTTTGTGTATTCATATTATTTGTATTAGCCGAACTCACTTGGCCGCTTGAACCATCATTAGCCAGATTCGAACCAATACTGGAGGCACCGTTATCCTGGTACAAACCGCCATCAGTTACGCGATTGTTTGAGTGCGTGTTGGTGCCGGCTTGCTGACTGAAGCGGTCGCCTTTATTTTCCGCCATACCCTGTGACTGCGCATTGCTTTCACTGGGGAAAAAGAAGCCACCTTCACGTGGATGAGAACGTCTGGCATAGCGTTTAGTACGCACCACAATGGGACGCACATAACGGGTGCCACGTCTGCGACGGAAGAAACCATTGCCAAAGCTATTGGCATTTGTGAAAGCATCACCGGCAAAACCGCCAGTATTAGCTGAAGTCTGTCCGTTGCGAACGCGACCGAAGGCATTCGAGCGTGAACTTGTGTCGGTAACTTGCAAACCGCCGAATTGATGCGTTTGTGTGTTCGAATTGCTGTTAGCGCGGGTGCGTGCCCCTTTTCCCTGTGCATTCACTTGCGCCTGCGTCGAGGCTTGTTGATTTTGACGATAGGGATCTAAATTAAAGCTGAGCAGTCCCAAATTTAGATCGGTGCCACCGTTGGGATCGCGTCTCAAACCAAAACCTTTGCCCAAATTATCACGAGACAATGAACCGCCAAATTCAACATTGCCCACATTGAATTCTTGTGCAACGCCGCGTGATACAGCGCCATTTGTGCGTGTCTGCGTGCGTGTAAGTGTGCTACCAACGTCCAATGGACCCAAGTTCAGTTCACGCGTAATGGCATTACTCTTGGCGACGCTTGTGGTTCCACCATTGCGCAGACCACCATTTTGTTTTGTTACAGCGCGCGAATTAGACACACCCTCGGTAAGACCGATCGGCCCATAGTCGAACTGACGTTCAAAGGCATTGCTATTGGCGCGCGATACCGAGCCTTGGCGGCTAACGCGACGTGGTTGCTGGTAGTACTGTTGTTGGGGATAGAAGAACTGTGCACTTGCGACTGGAAAAAGTGTGTTTAACAAAGGTGTAAATTAGTGTTGTGCGATTTTGTGCGGAGTGAGGAACAAATCCATATTTATTTACAATTTAGTGGCGATAAATTAATTGTTGTTGGTGCAGGGCTGAGTGAAGGTGCATGCTGTGTTTGCAACTGTATTATAATAGAATAATGAAGTTTTTTCTTAAGGGGTCTGGAAATTAAAAAAAAATCGAAAATATATCGTTTCATATTTTGTCCGCTTAAATATTGGAAACTAACTCTTTAAAAGAACTTCTCAAACTATTTTCAATTTTCCATTTTAGTGTCCTAGCAACTAGACCGTCTTGAGCGAATGACGAAACTTTGAACAGGTTTTTTCTCGAAACTAAATTAACGAATGATAAAAAGATGAAAAAAATTAACTTCGAAAACGAAAGCTGGAAACTCTTCGAAAATAAAGAAGTTTCCATACAAGAACTTAATTTTGATCGTTCAGTTTATATGGCAGTTATGTATATTATAAAACAGTCCGATCTAAAAATTGTTTTCTAATATTTAAATTGAAATAAAATTTATCCGTTATAAAATGGTTATTTATTGGTTATCATGCACTCATATTTAAACAAAATTTGAGTTTTGGTTATAAAATGGTTATATATTGGTTATTATATCTGACAGCTATTTTCAAATTTTTGCATTTTTCAATGTATTGTATATATTGGGTAGTCGAAAATATTTTTTCGTATTTCTAATCAAACTTTTACTTTTGTTTTATATTTATAATAAAAAATAAATAAACAAATGTCTACCATTTTGGTCGACAACCATTTGCCATTTTCCGCTTGAGACATTAGTTCATCAGTGTAAAACTTGTAAAATTTTCGGAAGCGAGCAAACAATTGTTGTGCTACACGAACTGATACAGCATCGTCTCCGTAAACTTCACAAATTTCATTGATGGCTTGCGTGGCATTCTTCCCTTTTTAATACAAAAATTTCAAAAAGTAGCGAATTTCTTCATTATTTTCACTTATTTTTCAGCAGCTGTAACTTTTTTCTATTTCCCCGAATTTTTTTGCTTTGTTAAATGAAGCTTAAAACCTCACCTTTCCAACAATATATGGTATGACACAATTTGATTTCTAGCACTAGAGATATATGACTGCAACGACATCTATTGACAAAATACGAAAAAACTTTTTCGACTACCCAATATATACATATTTTATAGGGTATCCAACGTTTCCTTCTGAGTGTTATAAACTTCGTGGCAAACTTAATATACCCTGTACAGGTTATAAAAATGGATGCTAGTACTATTATTAATGCTTGTTTAGCAGCTGACAAAAAAACTTTCGAAATCCGAACTTATAGTAGTAGACTGGAATACCCCCTTAAGTGACGAGATAACACTCTTTTTTTAATTCTCTGTTTTTATTCATCTTTATCTTTATTGTTATATTACTAGTTACGCGTTTGTAATCGCCGATACTGATACTGTTATGCATAGGTATAAACACGCGCAACAAACCTGTCGAATTAAGCTTAGCTACTTGTTTTCCAAATTATGCAAAATTAGCAAAGAAATTTTGGCTAAATTTTTCCATAAATTACATACACATGCACGCTTGACTGCCGGTTTCCTGTTTGTTTATTTTTTTCGTTTATTTCGACGTCAGCGATTAATGAATATATTAGTCGGTAGCCAAACCAACAAAGCCACAAATTAATTTGCAAATTAAACTGTAGAAATAGACTTTGTTTCATCCATCAAATCTAACTTAAACAAATAGAAAGTTCGGCTTTTGATAAATTTCTTTAAGAAAGTCTCAAAATATTATGATCTGAAATCAATATTTATATTTTGAGAAAGCTTTAATAACTTTCTATAGCGGCGTTTGCTTATGTTTTGTTTACCAAATTTCGTTAAAATTGCAATTACGTTAACGAAATTTTGAGTTTTTTGTGATATACAAGTAGATTTGTGGTATGACACAGAATACGCACTACAATTTATAAACTACCTCTCGAACCCTTGGGGATCGAATAGATAGTGTAAATATACAAACAGGAAACCAGTTATCTAGATCAAACAGAATTCATGTTAAATTTAAGTAGAGCTCGTTATGGTTTCTTTCTTAGATTTAAGGGTAAAAAGTGTACATGAAAATTTATCCCAGCAAAATTTGTACTATTTTAACACAAAGGAGGTCCCTAGATTGTTTTGGATTCAATGTAGTTTCCATATATTATTCAACAACTCAAGCTTCTGTTTCAACGAGTTAGTTGCTTAAGGATACAAATAGCCACAAAACTACTTTGATGCCGATGTTATTATTTTAAATTTTTTTGTCTCTTGAGATTTCCGTAATTGATTGTAATTATATGCAATGAACTTTTTCTTTAGACATTTCTAAGCTAAGTTTTTCCTGTTTCAGTTTCTACTTTGCTGCATGGGAGCGATAGGTTTCTTAACTTTAGATTTCTATGTAGAAGAGCAAGTTTCTTGATTGGTTGAAAATTAACGGAACACAAGCGGCCGTACTTGAGATCTCCTGAGATTCCAAATTTCACAGCATTTAACAACTTCTAAAGTTAAATTTCCTTTTGCTAATCAAATTCTTTCCTTTACAATTGCCTGAATGTTAGGTATAACAAACGAAAAAGCAATGCTCCAATATTTTTTAATACTTTTGATTTCTCCTAAAGCTTCTTGAATTGAGATCCCAGTGGAGTTTTATTTTGTTCAAAAGTGCATGCTTCTTGACCTGTCCAACTTCTACACCAATGGTGCTCAGAGGGCTTTGGCAAATATTGCTTTGTTCTTAGTTAAGTAGGAAGACAGTTTTGAATTGAAGTATTTTTAGATATTTTTTCCAAGAACTGTGTTATTGTAACTTCTGTATAACTATGTTGCTGTCGTGTGGTCTCTACTATCCTTAAAATTTCCGTGCTCTACCAGGTGTACCGGTATGAAGCAAACGTTAAGATAAAAATTTGTCGGTAGGAAACATTTGTTATGACGAGCCTTAAGGGGTTACATAGGTTTACGGGTTTAAAAAAAATCGATTTTTATTGTCTTATTTAATTCTACAAGATCTCTAGAGTATTGTCCTAAATGTTCAAGTTGATCCAAGTAATACTTTCGGATACACAACGTTGAGAACTTGAGCGTTCGAAGCTAGCTAGGGTAAGTGCGCCGCCTTTAAACGCGTTTTTCTTCAAACTGTGTTTTGAATTCGGTTGGCAATTTTCTCGAGAACTCTTTGAAATACAATTCTTAAAGACGTAAACGAAGGATTTTTTTCGACTACAACTATTTGAAAAAAAAATTCGCGAAATTTTCACGAAAATATTAATTTTTTTGAAAAATGTCTGCCAAAAATACACTTTTCAGTTTTTTTCCTTTGTCCAAGCTATAGGTTAAGGTTTTAACTAAAACATATATTTTTTCACTTTAGATGATCCTGTAAGGAGGGGCACCGGAAATGACGTCGCAATGGCCGAGTTTAAAATATTTTTTTTTCAAAAATTTTAGAATAGTGTAGGTTTATAACAATAAAAAATTCGAATAAAACATTTCATTTTTTATATGAAAAACAAATTGTTGAAAAAGTGTGTTTTTTACCCTAGAAAACCCTTGTAACCCCTTAAGATAGGCTGGGATATAGATTTCCATTAATTCTAGAAATCCGGACCGCAGAAGTAAATAAGGTCAATTCGACAGACAACTAGACCAGAACAATGAGAACTCTAAACAGTATAAAACTCCGCAAAAATAAATTAAAATAACACCGGTTGTGAAAGTTCAAAATTTCAGAATCCAAATTAAAAATATTTTCAAACAAATCTAAAGGTATGTGACACAAACCCCCAATTATGCCAATCGATAGGCAATAAAAGAGCCACAGCTCAAAGTTCGGCAACAAACCGCAATCCTATTACGGTATTAAAGGTCGCCTTTTGTAAAAACCTTAGTTTTATAAAAATCACACTTGAACTAACTGTTTTGCGTGTCAACAAACATATTTTTTTATATTTCCGCTATTTTTCTGCCATTTTTGACCATAAGCCGCTCTGTATATACATATCTACGTGTAATATTTAAAGCAAAAATATTTATGTGTGAATTTATGGGAGTGAGACAATTTTCACGAAATACACGCTGATAACTCAACGGTAAAACTATGACAACCAAAAAGTAAATTCCAAGCGTCAAATGAAATTTGGTGACCAACAGTGTTGCCACAATTTAAGCCACCGGCTAACCCAATGTCCTGCACGCGGCTGCCCTGACAACACCGCAACACGAGCAGCAGTAAATTGTGCAACACTTTCGCCCAGCACCCAACAACATTTTTACAACTGTGTGCAGCAATAACACAACAACAATTTAACGGCCACTAACACATGCGAGTGAAACAGCTGTGATTTGCACAAAAATATTTACCCTTCGTTTGACAAACAGCCAGCAACAGCACAACTAATCCACAGCCCAAAGTGAATTGCCGAACGGCGGACATCCTGGCGGGCACTGCGCGTGCGATGCTCTACACTAGTAATGTATGTAATCCGATTGCTGCTTGGCGGCGCGCGTTGAACACACTTTCAGTGAATATTTGACAATTTACGGTATATTTGGTCAGGTACAAAATTTGTTGCGGTCTACTCTTTTTTTACTTGCTGCTTTGCTTGTTGGCAACAAATTTTTGAGTTTTGAATTTTTGAAACTTTCAGTTGACGCGTTGCTATTTTTGATTTTATAGCTGGCAGCCGGAGTTGTGCTTGCCACGGCTGATGCCCGGATTCTGAATGTCGAGCCGTAGTTGCGTGCAAGTATAATTTGAAGCGCGCGCACAGCAGCGCCGCCAAAGCAGGTACGAAAGGGGCAACAGAAAAAAATCACACAGCCGAAAAAACCGGTCAAATGGCTTAGACTGGAACTGAATTGATTTTGAGTTGGAAAAAATGATGAGTTGCGCGGTTCGTTGGACAGCAGCTAAATATATTGACAAATATACAAAATTAGAAATATAAATATATGTACATATGCTGTCGCACATATTTAACAACGATTTGTTTATCGCTTATTGGAGTGTTAAGTACGCTGTTTATTGATTAGACAACTCTTCATATTGAGATATGCGAACTTGCTTTTGGCTGACAGACATATTTATATATATATCTACATATATGTATATTTATTTATTTGTTTATATATTCGTTTTATAACATTTTAATTTTTTTCTAAATCATAAAATGGTAATATATCCCTGGAAGAAAAAAATGTCTATATGTCGCTAATGAAATATTCTGATCTAACTTGTTAATCAACGCAATTTGTTGGCAATAAAAGCAAAGAAAAAAATTTAAGTGAATTAAACTTTTGCAAATATAAGTTACTTAAAAATCAATAAAACAATAAAAAACGTTAACTTCGCTTGCACTGAAGCTAAATACCTTTCACAAGAGGCTTGTACAGAACTTGACAGCTACATATATACGCTATACTGATCCGATCTGAATAATTTAATAAGAGATTGTAGTATTACCTCGAACAAAAATGTTTGTCAAATTTCGTGTAGATAGTAATTCAAATAAAAAAATTTTCCACACAAAAATATTAATCGTTCAGTTTGCATGGCAGTTATAGTACTCCGATATGGGCGGATCTGACAAAGGAGCAGCTTCTTAGAGAGAAAATATACTTATGTGCAAGTAAATATATTTTAAAGGTTTGCAACGTTGTCTTCTGCGTGCTATAAACTTCGTGTCAGACTTAGTATACCCAGTTGAGGGTATATATTTAGTTTATATATTCAGTACGCCTAGATATACCAATAAATATAATACATTTTCAGTATAGATTTATTAAATATCTATTATAAGTGTCCCCTATGCCTATGACATTCTAAATAAATTACCGTGCACTACATATATACATAGGTACACATCTTTAACTACATTTTTAAATTTCCAATAATTCCCACAGTAAAAATAATTCAAAGTAAGATTTCGCACAGTGCATTCATACACATGTCTCTGAAATAACATTCGACTTCTCTTGACCATGACTTGCCTTGACTTGTCACTGTGAACTACCTTCACTGTGTTTTTACCGCTAAGGCAGACAGCTGGTTTTCGTAGAAACTCGCAATGATTTAAACTTCCTCTAGTTATACACTGAGAAAAATCGGTATGCTATGGCGAAATAGTAAAACATATCTTCGCAGATATTTAAGATTTTCTATGGCAAGTCTGTTTGCGATAGCGACTAAATAAGCTGAAGAACATAAATCTTGTATCCTTTGAAAACTATACGTATCTTTAAAGAGTGTCTCAAATTTACAACAAAAAAAAATATGGAATTTGGCCTACCAAATCCATAGTAGTTTTAAAAACAAATATATAAACTTAATTTTTTTGGCTAACTGCCAGCTTATATATTTTTGAGAGCTAAATCAATTGAATATCAGGCAATTGAAAAAATATCAAGTCAACAACACTACTCTTTAAAAATTTAAATATAGTTTTTCTCTCTGCTTTCAAACACTAACTTACTTATACCGTAATAAATATAACGGATGAACCAAGTAGAGGAACTTTTTTCAATAGCCCTTTAGAACACGCGTAACTCATGTCAAGCTGATGCGTTATTTTAGTTCAGTATTCATGGAACGACTTACGTCTGTACAACCTTTACAAATCGTTCAACTTTATTACGAAAATCTACGTTCTGTAAAGAATGTGTTTCGCGACCTTCGCTCAACTTATGGTCAATGTAATCGGCATACTGAGCGTACTATTCGCAACATCATAACCCATCTTAAGGCCCAGCATTCATTATTGGATAATATTCGACTTAATAGATGATCTTTACCTCCCATTGAGGAAGATGTAGCAGTCGTAGAAGAGTCGATCGGCGCCATTCGCAGCAACTCGGACTGCTGTATGGAACGTTTTGGCGCATTTTACGTCGAGATTTTGAAAGCGTATAAAATACAGCTTGTGCTAGAACTGAAGCCGGTCCACCTTCCTAAGCGACATTGCTTTGCTTTTTTCGAGCCAAGTTGTGTTCAGCAATGAGGGCCATTTCCGGCTCAATGGTTATGTAAACAAACAAAATTGTCGCATTTGGTACAAAAATCAAATTGAAGCGATTCAAGAGCTGCCACTTCGGCCCACAGATCGCATTAATCAATGGTTTTATTAAGAGAACATTTCGGCGAGCAGACAATTTCACGTTTTGAGCCGGTCGATTGACCACCAAGATCCTGTGATATCACATCGTTAGACTATTTCCTGTAGGCATATGCCTAAAGTCTATGCGGACTATCTCGCTTCGATTCAGGCCTTGGAGCAAAACATTAAATGATTGATCGAGTCTCGAGCCGCGGCTAACATTTGAAAGACATAATCTTCAAAACATAAATAACAAAGAATGCTCTTTCGAAAAATTAAATTTTAAGCTTCTGTGTATTTTCTTTAATTATGTAGGGAGCCTCGAAATTTAATGTATAGAATTTGTGTAACAGATCTACTCGTGTAGTAGTGAGCGAAAACAAGAAAAATTGTACTTTCTTATCAAAGAATCACCTATGTATCTTTGAACCAGCTTAAATATCAAAAACGATCCAATGTGCTGATTTTGAAGTGGTCGAGAGATTGATTCTGTCAAGATATGTGGACATTTACTCATTGGCAGAAGTTAATATCGTAAGAATGGAGTAGGGAAACTGCATCTACGTTCAACAAGCTAAGTATAGAGTAAAGTTTGCACTACTTGGTTTTTCGCATTTTATTACTTTTAGAGAACAAACAACCGACAGAATTTTAAAATTCGACAAAAATTTCAGAAGGTGTTTAATTGAAAATTTTGTAATGAACAAAAACGTGTCTGAAAAATATTTTCTTTATTTTTTGAACCTCGCACAAATTCACAAATTTAAAAATGAGTAATGTCATAGAACTAAGTAAACACTTTAATTCTAAGGTAAATATTTCGATGATAAACTTACTTTTTTTTGCTTTATTCACTTCCGAAGAGGTAGATTTCACTAATATGTAAATAATTTTAGTTTAAATTTTCAACAAAACTAAGAAATAGATTACTGAAAAAATATATTATAAGGAAGTTATTTATTCTTTCCACAATTTCTCCCAGTGTAATATGACAACCACCTATTGCTTTGCGTAGCACAAATGACGAACTTGTAGTCACAAAAATACCAGTTTTCCCCGCAATATTTGCTGTAGACCGGTACCTTTGCTAAAACGCTTATTAATATGTAGATATATTCGGCATGAAGTGTGAATTTTTCGTCATTTTGTTTACACAGATAAATGATTAGACATCTTTCGCAGCAGTGAGATACAATTGTGCGCTATATACACACACCAACAAGAACAAAGCGACTGAATAAACAAACAGCTTAGCGGTGAAAACGAGAAGCAAATGAAACGAGGTACAAAGAAAAAATGAGGTATTTTTTTTTTCAAAGCGAATTTCCAATGCATAGATCGATAAAGAGTGATTACCGGGGATTCCCACCGATGCTGTGTGTAACACACATAATCGTATATACTGAAAAATTTTGACAGCGAAAATCGGCTTAACGAGCAACTAACATTGTTGACGTATTGCAGTGTCAGAATATTAATATAATATATATTTTGATTGTTATTGAAGTAAGAAAACTGATTAGCAGTCATTTGACAACTCAATAATAACAGATATACTCTTCGATAAGTATCTGATCAACCGGTCATAACCGTAGTAACGCCTAATGATGTCGCCAATATAAAGAAAAAAAAATATTTTAGGATTTCTCAAACGTCTATTGATTGCCACGCCAGGTGCTTTTCACTTCGCTTTTCGGTTTTTGAATTGATTTCGGGGAATAGAAAAGCAGAAAAGCTGAAAAGCTTTCAACGAAGAGAAAAAAGTGGCGTTAATAAAAAAATGCGAAAATGGACAATTTGTCAGCAGCAAGTTTTGGCAATTTTGATGCCATTCACGATGTCAATTTTAGTTGCAAAATCGTTTGAAAATCGGCTTTCGGCAGTGAAAATTGCACGGCTGACATGAAGGCTTATGCTAGCTAGCTGGCATGTACGCCAGTAAATCCATAAATGCATACATACATACATACGTATGTTTGCTGAAGCAAGCAAAAGGCTTCTTAATCCAGACAACAACAAAAACAAAAACATACCGATGCGAGTGCATGGAAACTTTTGCTACGTCGAAAGCAAAAAGCCATAATCGAAAAAAGAATGTTTTTTGAAATTTTCTCGCTTTCTTGCTACTCTCAATTTGGCGGGATTTCGCCGAATATTTTTCCCATTTACACATATCAGCATCATCATCTTCACGCTGTCAGTTCGACACTTTTTACCGCTCTTATTTCCTCACAAATTTCACACTTCAGTGCACTTTGCCTTCAACTCCAATAAATATATTTGTAAGTTTTTATGCCGTTATTTGTTTGCTAAATGCTAGAATTGGTTTGTAGATGCGTATGTAATTATTAATGCTGTCAATGGCGTTTGGTAGAAATTATTTATTATCGATAATTTCCGATATCTGAGCAATGACTCTGCTTCGGTCCAATTTTGGTTGTTAATACTAGCAAAACTAGAATTTGAGAGAGAATTCAAAACAGTAGAGAGAAAACGTACTCAAAACTTAGCTTTGTACGTAGTGACGGAATTAGACAATCTAAGCAACTAACAGATGGCTACAGCGCCAGAAGTTTTAAACATATTATTTCATTTAGCAAAAATAACCTAAGAATATTAATTGGATTTCATATATGACACTGTAGACCACGCAAACATATTCACAGGATAGGAATGAGCTCTGAAGAAACTTGCCACTTCTGTGAGCTAAAGGCGGAGACGCCGACGCACATACTAACGGTTGATCCAAATAGAGGTATTTCCTCAATAGCCTTTCCTTGACAGATCACGTGTGAGTCGTGACATGCTGTCATGTTATTTTCGGCGCCGTTTGCAGCAACTCGGATTGACGTATGGACCGACGTCGACATCTTAAATTGAAAGCATACATACAAAACAAAGCTTGGGAAAGAACTAAAACCAATCGACATTCCCAAGCGTAAACGCTTCGCTCTATGGACTCTTAAAAGTTCCAAGAATATCGAGCAAAACTTCTTCAGCGATGAGGAACATTTCTGGTAGAATGGGTATGTAAACAAGAAATATTGTCGCATTTGGGATGAAGATCAACTTGAAGACAATGGCGACCATTATCACAGTCTAAAGTCTATGCGAACAATCCCGCTTCGATTCAGGCGCCAAGTGAGCTATCGAATTGCTTGAACGAGAAATCGAAAATTGGACTCAACGGTTGAACGGTCCAACTTGGACCATCCGAGACATAGCCGCGGCCAACAATTGATAGATATAATCTTCAAGAAATAATAAATGTTCTTTCGAATAATAATAAGCATTCTCCATTAGATTTGAAACTTCTGTAATTTTTCTTTAAATAAGTGGCACACCTCGAATTGGATCACCCTTTAAATGTACAGAATTATTTCACAAATTGGTTCGATATTGTTCATATCATAGCTTTAATACATTTCGAAGGATCTGAGTTGTAAGAAAGTTTACTTTATTTACTAAGTTAGCCAAAATTTTTTGTGAATTTAGATCAACAAAAGCAATTTTTAACATACATAGCAACTACTCTCACCACCGTGACCACCATATTAGTGAGACTACAAAAAATAACCAAAAACAGATTATCACTGTCATTTCGATGGCATTACAGTTATTGATTTAAAACCATCAATTATACTTCACTCCTCACTTCGGCCTGCCATATGCGTATTGACCTTAATTTAGTTGCTGTACTTTATGGTTGATTCACATTTAATTGCAAAATATTGACGCTTGGTTGACTATTTTTGTTGTTGGGTACTTGAAGTTTTAGCATTATGACTGCGAAACATGCGTTCAAACGAAGGACAAATGTATTTTATTTGAGCAATTTATTTGTATAAATTAGAAAAGCGACCATTTGTGTAAAAATATCTTTATTGTTAAATGGATGCTGATATTCATTAAATCATTAAATATTTTATAATGACGGTTTTAAATTGAAATTTGTATAAATTGTGAGATATAGAAAAATTATTATTTTTAAATTGGACTTACCGATAAGAAGTCTCCGCAGAGCGATCGTATATGGAGGCTGAAATTTAAAAAAAAGAAAATTACATCTTTATAGCTATATAAACAATATTTTTATTACTATTATTAAATAACTTAAATATATGAAATTATATTTATTAAAAGGTACGACTAGTGTGAGATTTAAGAAAATAATCGATCATTTTCATAATTCGAAAAGTTATACCTTAAAAAATAACATATCAAAATTTCAAACCGAAGAGATATCGGTAAAAATAACTTAAGTAAAAATTTAGATATTTTAATGAAACCTAGTACGCAAGTACTTTTTCACTCAAGAGGGTTGGTATCGGTGAATATAACAGTCAAAATATCTTAGCAAGCCTAAGTGAACATAAAACATTGAATAAATTATTGTTTACCAGCTGCAATACGAGTTTGCTACATTCTATGAGCAAAAAATAGTAAGACATTGTTCATAATTTTGAAATAATTTTTTCTTCAAAATCTGTCGTAACCTCAAAGTTTTTTTCAAACCTCGAAACATTTATTAAAGTCAATTTCTGGAATAGCCTCAATGCTCCTATCGATTCACATTTAATTTCTTTAACGGGTTACATGGTTTCCTCGCATAAAAAACAGCCTTTTTCCAAAAATTTTTTTATCATACAAAAAATTAAATATTTTATTAGAATTTTTTATTGATACAAACATCAGAAAAAAGATGTGTTGACAGGATAACTCCTTACAAAATCATCTAAAGTGGAAAAATACGTGTTTTAGTTAAAACCTTAACTTAGAACTTGGACGAGAGAAACAAATTACTGAAAGATAAATTTTTGGCAGACAATTTTACAAACAAAATTAAAATTTCAGTGAAAATTTCGCCAAACTTTTTTTCAAATAATTAAAATAAAAAAAATCTTCCGCCCAGGTCTTTAAGGACTGTGTATCGAAGACCTATGTAAAATTCCATGAAAATCGATTGAGTAGTTCTCGAGAAATCTTGCCAACCGACTTCAAAAACACAATTTGTAGAATTTAATAAGATAATAAACAAATTCAATTTTTTGAACCCGTAAACCCATGTAACCCCTTAATTGATTGCAAACGGTTTCCCCAGTGCGGCCGTTTGAGCTTGCTAAAAAGCCAGAAGTCACACGGAGCTAAACCAAGCGAACACGGTAGTTGCGGCGCAATCTTGATCGAAAATTTAGCGAAGAACTCACGAAGAATCAATGCAGTATGGGACGGTGTATTATCGTGGTGCAAAGACCAAGAATTGTCGGCCCATAATTCCGGCCAATTTTTATGAATAGCTTGGCACAAACAACGCATAACACTCAAATGGTATTCCTTGTTGACAACTTGGACGGTTGGAAGGAATTCGGAGTGCACAAACCCTCGATATTGACCTGCTTTGGCGTGGTTTTTTCGGCTTCGGTTCACCTTTACCACGTTATTCGGCCGATTGATCGTCTATTTCCGGGTCGTAAGCATAGATCCAAGACTCATCTATGACTAGTAATCGTCAATTCACAAATACCAATACCTTTAATACACCCTGAACAGGGTATATTAAGTTTGTCACGATGTTTGTAACACCCAGAAGGAAGATTTGAAGACCCTATAAAATATATACATAAATTATCAGTATGTTGAGCTGAGTCGATTTAGCCATGTCCGTTTGTCTGTCTTTCCGTCTGTATGTATATATACGAACTAGTCCCTCAGTTTTTAAGATATCGTTTTGAATTTTTGCAAACGCCATTTTCTCTTCAAGAAGCTGTTCATTTGTCGGAACTGCCGATATCGGACCACTATAACATATAGCTGCCATACAAAATGAACCATTGGAATCTAGTGCTGGTATGGATAGCGTTAAATTGAATTAATTTGGTCTAAACCGTGGTTTAAACCCTTTATCCTTAATATAATAAATTGCGTTCTTTCTCATGATTTTTTGCTCATATACCCAATATATTAAATTTAGCTCCTCTGATTCAGTTTATATTACATATATCAAAAATATATATACAATTCAATTTATAATATAGCACAAAAATAAGAATCTGAGAAACTGGCACATAGATATAAGATAGACAAAGGTTACAGCACTTTGAAAAGGTATTCTCACACAGTTTTTTAATGAAATTATGAGAGCTCAAATCGAGCAGAAACAAGGCGAATCGAAGAGATCTACTCCGGAGTAAATTGAGGATATATGTAGTTATAGTGGAATGGTAAATAAAAACTACCTACATCTCTTGCCATAATCTAAAATAATAATATCGGACATCTGACACATCTAAAAATTCTTCTTCCGCACTTAGTTGATATAAAATATGCCACATCAAGATATTATCTTGGCAAATGAGAGGAAAAGCGCGAGCACTAAACTCTCACAATTCACAATTTTCATACCAACTAGTTGTCGGTTTTGTCACATGCTAAAGTGCATAAAATTTGCGTTCATTAAATTTCGTCAATCCACACATAACAATTCATAATTCACACCTACGACTGATTACCGCCAGCAAAGGAAATTGCGTTAGGCTACAGCAAAAGAATGGGAATAATTCATTTTGACAAATTTCACTGCACTGTAAATTTACGTAGCAACACTTTCATCTTAACCGCATTCATCATGCTGCTCGGCTGTGTGCGTGCGGCAAACGGGTGTTGGTGGAAGACGTGCTCATAAAGTCACTTAAAACATTGTGCAACATGGTAATAATCATGTGAGTGAATAACTGTGGCACACATTCGTCTTTTAGGTGGCATGGTAGCAAAGGAAAAGGGTAGATAGAGAGACAAAAGAACAGGTAACTGTATTTGGTGTAATTGTTTCAACTTACATTTTGCAGCATATGGTCGGGACTGGAAAGCGTACATAAATATGCATATTGCAAACACCAAGGTGCAAATTGCAAAGAAGTCCCAGTAGTGAGTTCTTGGATGTGCTGTGTAGTATATATGGTTATATCTAGCTCGGTGAGATTACTGAGAAAAAGTTCACGTTGCTTGTGTAGGAATTGGAGCATAATCTGTTTCCCATACAAAAAACTCTTGGTTTTCCGGTGCCGGTGTTCTGTGAAAAGTCAGATGTTCATCACCCTGTTCTATTTTACAGAAATTAGACCATGCTACTCAGAAAATTGCTTTAAAGCCACCTCTGGTTAGTTTTGCCTACAAATTATCGTAAAAAATAACAAATATTTTGCTGTAAATTTTTCCTCTCTGTGCGCATTGTGAACTTTGTAACAGAATTTATGGCAATACTAAGTATATAGTTCTCCAAATAATGACCTAACAGGTTTTTGATCTGACCAAAAATCGAGTTCGGAAGACCAAAAACGAATAAAAATTAAATTCTAATTCAAATTTTTCCAATAAATAACGCTTTTTTGTATATATTGGATTATACCTGTATATCACAAACATTTTAAAGACAATATCTTCTAATAGATAATTTTTTCCAGGTTTCATCTACGGATAAGGCCGGAATCATAGCTGTGGAAGACCGTTTCTTTGGCGCCGCCGGAAATCGCATGTAAATCGAAAAAATATTTAAGTATTTTTCTCCAAAAATGTTACTGTGTATTTTGAAATACACAATTGACAGAAAATTTTATTGGCTGAGTGATAGGTAGTTAGTGCTGTGCTAACTAATTAAAATTGATACTGCAAAGCAGTTTTACTATTCACAACTTGGCTTGTATGGAGTGATTTAAGCCAATATCAGTAAATCTAAACTAATTAGCAACTCTCACTCAGAATTCTATTAACTTTAAAAATTGCGGAGTATTTAGATAATATTTAGCAAGATAAATTAAAACTGCAGTTTTGAAGAGAACCTGAAGTAACTTGAAACCATCCTGAAAGTTGTAGCAACATTTAATTTCAAAAATGTCTTTGAAGTATCACTTAATCGTTTGCTTCATATTTCTAAACAAATGAATTATTACAGTTGTCACTTAGTTCCTTGAGTCAATATAGCTTTTACTTTGTCTAACAAAAACTACCAAAATTGTTCTTAAATTTGGTTCTCGATAACTCACTGCTGGGATTAGAATATACTATATGACTACCAAGGATTGTAGTTCCTTAAAAGCACATTCGAATATCTTCCTTGCAAGCAATTCTCCGCTTTATTGTATGTGTGTGTTTGCACTGGGAAAATTTATTGTTTTATTTGCATGTGCAGTGCAATTGTTTTCTTGTTGCTAATATTACAAATTTTACATGTCGTTCTGAGCAGGTGCTTCAGAGGGTCCAAACTAGGCACTTTTTTTGGTGAGTGCTGCTCCTACATCTATTTTAATGTGTGCCGCGTTGTTGTACATATGTATATGTAGCTAATAAATTTTAATATTTTTGG
Source organism: Bactrocera tryoni (assembly GCF_016617805.1). NCBI lineage: Eukaryota > Metazoa > Arthropoda > Insecta > Diptera > Tephritidae > Bactrocera > Bactrocera tryoni. The sequence continues at coordinate 46,725,264 of NC_052502.1, forward strand.
CATTTAGATTACTATTTAGTTATTCCGTTTTATTTTCTGTGTATTATAAAAGCAAGTTTTGCATTGAAGGTAGCTTCACAACTTATAGGTAAGTGTGCCTATGTTAGGAAGCGCTCTATTTTGGACATATACGATATTTATGGGAGGGATAGGTACCGTGAGTTGAAGAGGGAAGCGAGACAGCGTAAGTGTCAAGAGCTTGAGAAATTGGCCGATAGGGATAATTCCGCAACTAACGGAAGGTTTCAATACCGGAGTATAATTTTGTTGGACTTAAAGTGGTGATTTAGTGGCTGATGTTCAAAGCATACTGAACTTATGGAGGGAACACTTCTACAGCCTACTGATCTGTAGAGAAAGTGTAACCTCTGGAGATGGCAAACCCTCAATCGATGACGATGGAATAGATGTTCCATTGTCTGACTATGATGAGGTAGGAAAAGCAATTACCCGCCTGAAGAACAACAAAGCAATGTATTGTTGGCCGAGCTATTTAAGCATAGCGGCGAAGAACTGGAAAGGTGCATGCATCAGGTTGTTTGTAAGATATGATTGTAATTTTAGTGGGCCCTGCCCAAACCACAAAAAGAGAACCGCACAATCTACGCCAATTACCGTGAGATAAGCCTCCTAAATTTCATATTGAAGGTTTAATTGAGCTTATTGTGTTAAAGACTGAAGTCCACCGTCAACAAACTTATTGAACCCTATCAGTATGGCCTTAAACCTGGAAAATCGGCTAACGACCAGATTTTTACCATGCCCCAAATCTTGGAAAAGACTCGAAAAGACGAATACCGATACATGCCATCTCTTTGTCGATTTTAAATCCGTTTTTGAGAGCACGAAAAAGAACTGCATCCATCCCGCTTTGTCTGAACTGGGTATCCCCGCTAAGCTGTGTAAGCTGATGTTGAGCAACACCAAAAGCTCCGTCAGGATCGGAAAGGACCTCTCCGGGCCTTTCGATACCAAGAGAAGGTTCAGACAAGTAGACTCCCTATCGTGTGACTTCTTCAATCCTTCAAAATAATATTGATATCATTTGCCTCAACAACCGTGTCATTAGTTCTGCGTTTTCAAGACTGGAGAAATAAGCGAAGTGTATGGGTCTGGTCGTGAACGAGGACAAGGCGAAATATCGCCTGTCATCAAACAAACAGTCATCTCATTCACGACTTGGATCACATGTCACTGTTAACATTCATAACTTTGAAGTCGAGGATAATTTCGTCTATCTTGGAACCAGTATCAAAACCAACAACAATATCACACTTGAAATCCAACGCAGAATCACTCTTGCCAACAGGTGCTACTTCTATCGGTTTTGCGGAAGAGTATTGTCCTTTGCGCATTGGAAACGGCGAGCTGTACTTAGTATATAGAATTGACGCCAAATAGCGAAAAGAAGAAACGGCTGGAGTCGTTTAAAATTCAATATCGCGGCCAGATAGTTCAGTAACCAGTAATCATTACAAAAAAAATAACTTTGATAACTAACACTTTTGGAAAAATTTTTATCGTGTGGACTCCGACTAGAAAATAACCAGTTAAAACCCGTATAACTAGAGTAAGTCGAAATTTATTGAGAACGAAGAGCTCACCAGCTTTCCTCGGATCATTAGGGCCTTGCAATTGCGCAAGTGCTAGCACTAGACCAGCGCCCACCAAGTTCATGTATCCCAACCGCAAGAGGACAGCGAAGTTCAGACGTTTTTACATTGTGCTGCGGCAAAGGTGCCTTTCCTTATAAGCTTAACAACCCCATGCGATTCTACTGTAGCCAAGCACCCACACTAGTATTCGAATCAAGGAAATTAAGGCTAGGCATTACTTGACTAATTTCGAGCAGCTTGATAATTTTCCCTAATGAAGTTAGCGGGCGCTGATTGTAATTATTTCTTTTAAAGGACATAAACGTTAGACGTGTATTTTAAAGTAGATATATATGTGGAGTATGTGGAGTAAAATATCATTCGGTTTTGGTAAAGTAAATATAGTAATAAACAATACTTTGAGCCTGAGTAGATTGAATATTCGACTTGTTAAAAATGCACTGCTGTAAAGCAGAACTGAAAAAAGTATTGTAAACCCTGCACACTTTGGTTTTTAAGTGGCCACTAGTAAATCGGAAAGCAAAATAATAGCTATACACCATAACCTTCTACAAATATTCCTTGACTTAGTTGTTTTTAAATTACACTACTCAACAATTATGAAGGAAAAATTATCGACTGATGTGCTAGGAGGTCTGTGGGATATTTAACGTGTCCTGATTACGGTTTTGAGTTCAAAAAATTTTCAAAACATACAGTTATTTTTGTCATTTTAGTAAATGGTGAAGATTGGACACACCTCTTGACTAAAACACAAAAAATCCTACGTAATAAGAAATTTTTACTATCATTTTCGGTTTTAGCAAGCAGAAATTAGCAAGAAACAGATTCTAACATCACAGTGGCAAAGTAACTGTTAACTAGTGTTATACTTTATATAGGCCAGTAACTTGATATGCTCAGGATGTATAGGCCGCAAATGCTTTTTGAATTGGAAGTACAAAAAGTGAGTTGATAGTAGCGACAGGAAAGGTTGCAATTTTTTTAATTCAATACATTTGAAAAAAAAAAACATCTCTTAAACCAATTACCTGGCTATAAATGGGATTATCTTCTGTACAGTTTATGATAAAGTAATAAAGTTATATTCGAGCAACTTTTATATATTTTCAGCAAATTTTCATTGTAATCATTAAGGCAATAACAGAAAATAAAAGCTTATTTACTTAACATATCAGTCACGTCGTCTGGTATTTATTATTATATCATTTTTGCTCCATTTAACTGCACAGTCATAAAGCATAGATATAAACAATAATAATATAAATACATATGTACATATACATATGTATATATTTATGTATATCACATATATATTATACTAAGAACTTATGTTTGTATATTAAAATTTCTCAAAGACAAAACCAAAACCAGAAATCTGTCGCAGATATTTTAAATGCCAGCAGCAATAAATAAGAAAGCGACTTGATTATGCTGGCATGTCGAGATTTGACAGTTGATTAAGTTATTCTTTGTGTGCAACAGACAGACATTTACATACTTATGTATGGTATATCCAAATTTGTGTAGAATACTTTTTTGTGCAAATACCAAGAAAGATGTTAGTAAGATAATGTTAAACGGGTGGTTCAAAACCTATGAATATTTTACCTGTATATTCTCAATGTGAATTACTTATTTGTAGATAACATTACATAAGCTGTCTTGGATTCGCCACTTCCCTGCTCACTATCTGTGCGTGCTAACTAACCGGTCATTTAACCGAGAGGGGGCTTGAATGGATATAATCGATTCGTATATGTATATAAGGTTATATGGCTGATCTAGGGAAATCGCGCGTGGGCTGTGTATGTGAAGCAATAGAAAAGAGGAACTCCTGTGTTCGAACTTATACATAAATACACAAAACGCTTAGTAGAAAAAATAAATAAAAGGCGTTTAATTTCCATTTCCGCAGATATTTTCCATACAGTTTCTGCAGATGGTATCGGTAAGATTCCCAGTCTAACAGCATGGACCCCCAACACTAGGTAGGGGCTAACTTTACTGAGGGCAAATAGATCATCTCTTGCGATCATTTCTGTAACGATGGTGGTCCCACACTGGCCAAGCTCCCACGAAGCTCAGCTATCAAGTAGTAGAAGAGGATACGGCAGCACCAACCCGCTCACATTCTACTGATAGCAGTTTTAGGGGGCCTTTATTTGCTAGCTCATCAGTTTTATAATTGCCGGCGATTCCGCTGTGGCCTGGCACCCATACCAGTCTTATCACAAAAAGACTCGATGCTATTGATAACGACGTTGGCACTTCTTGACCAACCCTTAATGCATTGTTAATGAGTTCAAGGCTAGTATCGCGTTATCTGAGTGGATGATCGCTTCTCTGAAGTAGGCTGCACTTCGGAGTATTAAATCTACTGCTACTCTATGGCTGCAACTTCGGATTGAAAACACTGCAATAGGAAATCTGAAGTTGTAGTTGATAGAGAGCTCTTGACAGTAAACCGCTCCACCAATCTTCCCCACAAAGCTTTGACCCATCTGTAAAGAAGCTCACTCTCCCTCTCCTCCAACGGCTTTTCCCCACCCACAATTCCCACGCCAGTATGTGAGCACAGAAAGAGCCGCCAGAGTTTGGCGGCTCCATTAGCCAAGTGATCCGGGATGAAGTTAAAGTGTGTGAGAATTTCCGTGTGTTCAGACACTTGTTCTTTTATGATAGCAACTTTCGCAGCCATACACCTTCTGTCTACAGGCACTACGTGCAAAATGGCGTTAAGTGTCATGGTTGGAGTGAACATTAGTGCAACACACATGATGATGAATGCGAAACGAACACAGGATATAGAAACTAAAATTATAATACTAATATTTTGGCATGTGGTTTTTGGGTCGCCCTTTTAAATTTTCTAACTGTACTTAAGTATGTAAAGCCTAACACATTTTCAGGTATTTCACAAATATGCTGGATAATTTAATAATCTCCAGAAGAAATTTTACATAAGTAAATTCATTTCGGCGCACAAAAAGTGAATTGTTTATCAACTTTGCTGGCCTGTCTGCTTGTCCTGTCTGTTCGTTTGTCTGGCTGCATGCCAACAACTGCTGCAAGCAACATTATTTGAGGCCAGGTTGTTGACAAGCTCAGGTGCAAGCAGAGATTGAAGAAACAAAATTATGTAAAAGACAAGAAAATATTTAGAGTTACAACAAAAACTACAAATATAAATATAATTCTATAGAGATCTTGCATTTTTAGGGAAATATTAGAAGATTTTTACTTATTTTAGTGAGAAGATATGTTTGGTAAACTACTAGCAAAAATAAAAAGGGCTTAGAATAAAGTAAGCTTACGTTATAAGGTAAGACTATATTGGCTGCCTCGAAATATTGAATCGACCGAGGGTAAGAAAGTAGTTGAATTTTTTACAATTTTTGTAAAAATTGACTAGGTATATTTTATTAGTGAAATAAATAGAGCGTTACTTGAAAACAATCCACAGAACGGCGCCTGTGTTAAGAGCAGTAATATTTTGTGTTTGTTAATCATTATAATTACTAGGCTATGATTTGATCAACGCAATGAAGCGCTTAATGTATGCATTTTTTCCAGTCCGCTATGGCGAGCACATTAAAAACTGTTTTAGATGAGTTTGACAATAACAACTACTGCTATTAAAAAGCATTATGAACAATCGGATAGTAATTAAACATACATATATTGTGGATTATATAATGGGGAATATGGGTAGAGAGTGCATGTCAATAAAAAAATAAAAAAAATTGCTTTTAATTGAAATCAAAAATTTATCGTAACATATGACGTCATGCATTATTGATGCCCTACTGCTGTATTTAACTTAATGCAAGTTAAGCGGGACCAAATTAAAGTTAGTTGCATGATTTTTGAGGCAAAATGGAAATACTAAATTTTGGTTGAAAGCATTGAAAAATCGCTCACTGAATATATTTATAAGAAATTCATTCGAAGTATCTATTGTAAGGTTTGAGAAAGATCAATGGATGAAATAAAACAACTAATAACAATTATCCTTTACTAGCATGATACCACTCCATCAAACTTGAAAATTTTGATTACTCGGGTATTCCGAGAAGGAAAAAATTAAACAAAAGTTCACTAAGTACATATGTATATCGAGTCATTACTTTGCGCTTTGATGGTCAATTTCGAATGGTACGAGTAGTAGACCCAAACAGCATATACAGTTGTGTTCATGAAAATAGTAGTGTAACCGCATACAGCATACTTGCAAAGCCAACAAGAGTAGTTTTTTTGCAAGAATAGAAATTTCAAAATATAAAAATTTAAAAATTCAGTGAATTTACTTCCGCTGGCTTTTCTTAAACGTATGTATTTTTACATTTTCTGAAAAAAAAACAGCTGTTCATTTAACTAGTAGTGCTTGTTGTTAGGGGTCAATAAATGAAAAATATGTTTAGATAATTGTGATAAAAAAATGTATTTAAGTGATTTACAAATTTTCTGATGAAATTTTCTTTGAAATCCCATTTCTCTTTCATTTTTAGTAGGTCGGAGAAGAATTGTTCTATTGAGAAGAATTAATTGATAATAAAGATTAGGAAAGAGGACAGAACCTACAGGAAATCGAATTCCAACATGATGTGCAGCAGTAAGATACGTTGATAAAGCAGAGAATTTTGGAAAATTGGACAAAACTCAATAACATAGTAGAAACAGACTAAGCGATATATAAAAAATAAAGTTCTAACCATACTCAAAAGTTAAAAAAAAGTGTAAGTTGTCATTTACTACTCTAACAAATCGTAGAAGGCTATTTAAAAACAATTTGAATATAATAATCTCTCCTAAAGTAACTCTTTTAATGAAGAAACATATGGCTGCAAGAATAAAGTATGCAAAAGAACATGACGGAATTTGATGTTGACCAATCGAAGCAAAATTGTTTCTTTTTGGAGGAACAGGGTCCAGAAAGAATGTCCATCGACTACCAAACCCCCGAGAAATTTGCAGGTATACTACCAAAGTTTTAAACATGGTGACCTGAACATTATGGTATGGGCTTGCTTCTACTAAGATCTTGATCCCACATATTTGATATATAACATCATAACCGAACTGGGTAAGTAAATCTGTTGTAAGATGTTATATATCATATATACCAACTGGAAAATGTCTATAAAAAGCATTTTTGAACAGAAAAAGGACTCAAAACATCCGCCCAAACCAGCAAAGGAGCGACGTAATGTCCTGAACAGCACAGGCACAGGACCTGAATTTAATAGAAAATTTATGGGAAAATATTAAACGAGTTGTGGCAACAGCAAATCCATCAAGAACACAACTTTGGTTAGTATTCAAGGAGGCATGGGCACAAATCTTTATGAGACGAGGTCAGGATCTAATATCATAAAAAAAATAAAGACTTTACAATCAAATATTACTGAAATATACTATTTAAAATGATTTTAAAATACAAATATTTTACAAAAATAAAACTGTGTATGTGAAATAGCTAAAAATAACTTCTTGGAGGTATTTATTAATTCACAGTTTGCATTTTTAACGTGAATTTTCAGTTTTATAGTTCGAACCCACCGGCACTACTATTACTATGAACACAGCTGTAGGTATTTTTATTGAAAATTATTAATTGAAAACTTAAAGACTTAGCATCCGTGAAAATAACATCTCCGAAAATGGTTGGAGAAGGGGGGCTCTCCGAGCCGTTTGATATCACACAAGGGTTTATATTAATATGAACCGCAGTGACATCATAGGTCTTTTCCAATCAAGAAAAAGAAGCGAAAGTAGTTGGCTTTATGGTCAACGAGGGAAAGACAAAATACTTGGAGGCACAAGGACTCCTCTAATCACATATATAAACAAACAATCTAAACCTGGAGATCAAGCGTAGGATAACTCTTGCCAACAGGTGTTATTTTGGAATCGGTAGGCAATTGATCAATCAACTCGGCTATAACCGCCTAAGCGGTGTCAACTCCTTTAAAAAAGAAGAAGGTAATTGAGAAGTATGTCTCTCTTTCAACGAAAAATATTACGATCTATAAGGCTCTTCTAGCTTTCGAGAGAACTGTTCTCCGTAAGGTCCTTGGAGCTGTTCGCGGTAGCGATGAATATCGAAGAAGCTGAAACCATGAACTTTATAAGTTCTATACCAAGTCGTACGCATGGATGATAAGAAAGCTCTTCGATTGAAGACTCATGCGTGAACAACCGAAGCCAGGTTGCCTATGCATACAGTAGAAGAATCGAGTGCATAGTGACTTGTCTGCACTTAAGATGTACAACTGGCGTGACCTCGTAAGAGATAGAGGCAACTGTCGAAGTTTTGTATCCTCGGTCCATAGAGTTGTACCAAAGAAAAAGAAAAAGTACGGAGGGATGAACGAAATGAAGCCGCAATTGTTGCACTAAAGGTAGAGTTTTTTTTAATCACTAGTAGATCCGAACATTGAGAAAATAGACGTCAAGATTTGGCATTTTACTGAAAATTGTAGTTGAACTTTTCTAACAAAAATCACCATAATACACTAAAAAACTTTGGTTTTGACTTCTGTCGTTAATTTAAGAGTTCGAGTTTGAGAACTTCGAGTTTGAGCTATGGAAGTTCAACTGCAGTTGTTTTTTTTTGGGAAATTGTTAATACATGCATATGTTTAGAATATATACAGTGAAATTTCCCATAAACAGATACTGACGAAGCAGCCCTTCTGAGCGTCCATTAGATTATTTTTTACTATTTTCTCGACATTGAGTTATTTATTAAATTCGAGGGAGATTGACAACAAAAAGAAGATTTTCACGTATTTTAATACTCTTTTTCATCATCACTGAAAAATACTGCTTTTTAGGCAATGCAAATCCAATTCAACCTAATTTTCCATGTACATGTATCGTTATAAGCCTGGGTATTGCTTCCAGTAAGTGATGGCTAATAGGAGGCGATGCACGATTCATCGATATTTTTTTAAAGAGGTATATCGCTTAAGGGGGCGTAAGGTTTTTCACTTTCGAAAAATCGATTTTTTTTGTCTTATCTTATTATTTCAAGAATATGTCCTTAAAATTTTAAGTCGATAGAAGTAATATTTTTAAAGTTATCGTTTTATTAGTCTCCTGACCTTTAACGCTCTAATGGTACTCGATACTTATGATGCATCGATTTTTCATCCGACTGCCATTTTCTGATGACATTACGAGCACGAGTAGTGTTCTGAAAACAAACGAAATTATGACGGTATATATTTGCAGAAGCCGAAGAAGTGGGCTGATTCTTGAGATTATTCTGAAAAAAAAAAACAGAGCTCATTACAAGGAAGTTAATTATTTAGAACAATTTACAAAAAAAAAAATTCCAAAATTATGCAAACCAGCTTTCAGATTGCTACACTTAGAAGTTGAGCTTTTTAAGAGCTTTCTGTGTGCTGGGATTGGAAACAGTTTCAAAAAAGGTCAGTTTTTCAGTATGTTTAACACTCAAAAAATATAAATTAAAATAAAAAGTATGAATCTAATGATTACAATTTTCTCTTGTATCTTAAAGAACTCTCTCGAGAGTCAAACATGAATATAGTAGAAAAACTTATTGTCAGATTAAATTATTTTTAATCTGGAGGAATTAATCAAAATTAACTGAAAATTGTAAAATTTTGCTTTCAAAATTTTAGCACTTTGCTATAAATAATACCAAAATATATATGTGCCCTGGTCTACGAAAAGGGGGCTAACGTGAGAAAACTAAAAAGTTAAAATTGATTTTTTGACACCTAAGCCCCTTTTCCGTAGACCAGGTCACATATATTTAGAAAGTGGAGATCACCTATTTTCGGATATTTTATTAGTCTTTGTCATTTGCTTGTGAATATGTTTTCTCTAATAGCTTGACAAGAAATTTTGCAGTTTGTTGTTTTACGTTCATCCCAGCTCAGCTTACAACTGTCAAACTGATTTGTTGCACATGCCAAATTTTCATGGTGACCCTCTTACAGTCTATTAAATAAACATAAATTTACGGCATCTTCTTTATGAGTTGATGAAATACACACTTGTGCATTGTCTTATACCGTTTTCTAATTTCATCTTTGTAGGTATAACAAACATATGACACTACAACAAAAACGAATCACTAGTAAAGGCAGAAAAAGGATTTATGGGATTAAATAAATTTTACAGCGCCAACGAACTTGTGTGCTGTGGCATCATAAATAATAACAGTAAAATCCAGCAAACTCGCAAGAACAACGGAAGAGCTAGTAAAGCAACGGCAATACAACAAAAGGCGCCACACAACGCTGCAATAACATTTTTAAGCTACGTGCAGCGGCCATTAGGACGGGTAAAAGCGGCCCTACCGCTGCCCACCAGCGCATTTAATGCTTGGCACGCTTAATTGCTGCATTTAAACAAAACCACCAATACAACAACAGATACATATGCAGCCATATTTACGCTCAACCGTTCACTATTAAAAGCAATTTATGTGTGTACCTGGTGCACTTGTAGGACTTGCCGCTGAATTCGCACATAAATGCAAACATATATGTATGTACGCGTGTGTGTGTAAATAAATAAATAAAATAAAAAACGAGAACTTGCTGAAGCTCATGGCGGCATTATGCAAATATGCGACATCAGCGATAAAATTTCATTTTGCGAAAAATTAATTAGTCAATTTGCATAAAATTTAGAGGCAAACACCGGCGGCAGCGTCCGCGGCTCACGTGTGCGCGAGTGGCATTGTGACAGCCAAGCATTTATTGCGAAAATGCATAAACTGCATAGTTGGCTTTTGTTGTTGCCACATAAATATGTCAGAATATGTAGTATATGTATATGTAAGCAAATATTTTTGTGCGCTCAAATATGTATGTCTGTACATACATGGGCATGCCAGGTGAGGCAAATGTGAGTAGTATGGCTTCTATGGCTTCTAATACCACAATTGGCAGCTTGCCTTTCTGAACCTTTACCATTGAATGCAAGCATAACATTTTGGTCATAGTATTACGGTATTCTTCATTTGCTTTGCTTGGACCACACTTTGTTGCGCGATGTATTTCTGTCCATATATATGTATTAGCTCAATAATAACTGATACTTAATATATTTTATATATTTAATAAGAATTAAGGAACTCGATTGGTAAGCCTGTGTTTCATAAAACTTTTAACAGTGATTTGAATGAGCTTATAATTCCAAATTCATCTACTTATTAAATAAACGACATATATAAAAAATGGCGAAATTTAGAGTAAAATGATCACAGGTGCAAGGACATTCCTATAAGTGATATAATTTCTTCAAAACAAAAACAACACGCTAATTGTTAAGGAAATTCAAATGTGAAGCGCAGTCGATACAATTAAGTTCCGAATATAACATGTGTATAAATGGCCTTCACTAATTCTTTTATAGGAAGGTATTCGATGTACCCAATTTTCGAGTACTTTTTCCATTAAATCAAGTCGTATGTTACGAATTCGAAAGTTCAGTTTGACTTTTAAGGCTTGAAGAGAGTCTGGTTAATTTCTAAAGACCAATGACTGCAAATAACGCCACAAGCAGTAGTCTATTGGTGTTAAATCACAACTTCTAGGAGGCCATTCAATGCCACAATTTCTTGAAATAATCGAATCTCCAAAATTTGCTCGTAATAATTCGGTTGTTGCATCGCTGCATGTGTGGCATGGCCTAAATCTTGTGGAATCGAATTACGATAAAATGAAGCCTCAGTACTTTTTATTGATTTGCAATCAAAAGTAATAACTA